>NC_091067.1:20718534-20861034 GCF_000393655.2 Nicotiana sylvestris | reverse complement strand
TTCACCCAACAGAAGCGACACATTGGCCACTACGCTTCGCACTTAAAGTGCTGAAGCGAGCGTTATTCACAACACTGGGCAGAATACCTAATTACACCCCCCCCCCCAAACACACACACACATACACAACTCGGCACCTTTTATTTAGTACACACCTAAACTATTGGTAGTCCTAGTTACTCTTTGGACTTGGCTATTTGATTGCCTTTACCGCCTGGATGATCTCATCCTTAGGAAGTGACGTAAAAGCACTACCTCCTGGATTTTTTCTCCACGTGTTTTTAGAATAAAATATTTTCTTTTACCTTTTTAAATTCATCAATTTAGAAGATTTTTCCTGGTCCAATTTGTAAAAGACTTGGTTAGAACTCCATTATTTAGGTTAAATGTTTTTATTTGGCTAAAAATAATGGAGTTTCAACATACTTTTTGATAGATTTGGCTCGGGGAAAAAAAAAAGAAACACACAGGTGGAACTCCATTATTCTGGCTAAAACCTTTATTTTGGTAAAACAAATGGAGCTGTAGCCAATTTTCTTTTAAACAGATTTGGCAATAATGAGAAAATATATGCAGTTGGAATAAATAGTCATTGCATCTGAAAAAGAAATAAATAGAAAATACACCTTTTTTATTTGGCAAAAGATAATGGAGCACTAGTCAACCTTTCTTATTGATTTGGCTCGAAAAAATAGTTAAAATAAATAGCCATGGCATCTAAAGAAGAAATACAAAGTTGGTACTCCATTATATTGTCTTAAATAGTTTTTATCTGGCTAAAAATGACGGAGTTCCAGCCAAATATTTAAAAATTGGCTCGAAAAAGAGAGAAATAAACAGTTGGGGAAAATAGTTATTGCATCTAAAGCAAAAAAAAATGCAAATTTGAGGTAGAATATGCATTGTATTCTTTTCGTTAGCCGATGGTCTATCGGAAACAGTCTCTCTGCCCTTCAAGGGTAGGGGTAAGGCTGCGTACATCCTACCCTCGCCAGGCTCCACTTGTGGGAATACACTGGGTTGTTGTTGTTGTAATATGCATTGTATATTAAGAAGAAACAGGATGAAATACAATTGGAACAAGTAAATAATAATTCATGACTATGTGCCAGTTGACCGTTGGGAAATACTTAACTGGAGCTGATTTTTCGATTGTTCTTCACTCTTACGTACCTAAGAGAGTGTCTTCACGCTTTTTGCCACGTCAGCGTCTAGTGGATTAGAGGTTATCAAATATCCAAATCCAGGGGGTAATAAGGAGTATGAATAGTTCTAGTGTGCACCTAATAAATTTTGTCAAGTTTAGGAGGTAACTAGGTATTCTGCCTAGAAACTATGCTGTGTTTCACAGTACTTGCCTTGTTTAATGTGAAATAAGAAACCTCACAAATTATTACAGCACTAAGAAGTATTTAATGCTATACTGAGAAGTGGTAGGATGCTCAACTAGGAGAAATAGAGTATCTACTAGCTTGATTCCAATATATAAGGATAAATGAGATATTCAAAATTTAGCGAACTATTGTGGCATTAAACTTATTAGCTATACGATGAAACTATGGGGAAGAGCGATAGAGTGTAGACTTAGGGACACTACAAGAGTTTATGCTTGAAAAATCTACAACGTAGGCTATATTCTTGCTAAGAAGATCGATGGAAATTTATCGCTAGAGGAAGGATCTACGCATGGTGTTCATTAACTCAAAGAAAGCTTATGATAGAGTGCAGAGAAAAGTTCTCAGTGGGTGTTCTTTAAGAAAGTACTTTCATGTTAGAGATAAATGCATAAATGATATGCGTGAAAGATTTACTTAAAAAAAAGATATGTATGAAAGATCTCTCGCTAGTGTGCGAACAATAGTAGGAGACATAATGGAGTTAGGTGTTGTTCCCATACTTAATTACCTTAGTTATGAATTAGTTAACTAACACTAGACATGATAAGGTCCCATGATGTATGCTATTTGCAGGCGATATAACATTAATTGATGAAACTAGCAGGGGTGTCAACTGAAGTCTTGAATTATGGAGAACCACTCTAAAGAGTAAAGGTCTTAAGATAAGTGGAACTAGAATTGATCGTATTCGTATGCACTGCAAGTTTAGCCCGTATAAGATGAGTGAAGTTGAGGTGAGATAAGAGGGGATTACGGTGCCTAATTGCAAACAGTTCAGATATCTATGCTCAATATTCTAGGAGAATGGTATGATAGATGATGTTACACGTAGAACTTAGTAAGATAATTGAAAAGGAGAAGTGTACCAGAGTGTGATATGATAAAAGAATATCTAGCGAAATGCAAGGCAAGTTCTACAACATGATGGTAATATAGCAACATTATATATGACTATAGGAGAATGTTGAGCCTTTAAAATCTATTATATCAATAATATGAGTGTCTCAGAAATGCAAATGCTGTGATAGATGAGCACTCATACAAATTATACAAGATTAAATATGGCAATATCCCGCAAAACAGAAAAGGGTCAAAATTACCCCTCTACTATGTGAAAAGAATTATTTATGCCTCTTATATATTTTCGATCCATTATTGCCCCCGACGTTCCAAAAAAAATGCAAAAATACCCCCTCCTATGTTAGGACCCTCCAATGTGGCAAACATCATCCATGTGGCCTGACATTTTGCTGAAGTGACGCCACGTGGCATATCACCTCACCACCTCCAACCCCCTCATCCAAATGCATCAAAATATCTCGACCCATTTTTTGTCAAACAAGTATTGCATCTTTCCATCCACCAAATTCAACTTGTCACAAAGACAACAAACAATTGTTCAAGATTACAACAAAAAACAGTAATTAATGCATCAGAATTAAGCCCAAAAGGCAGATTGTGCAACTGAGGAACTGGGTTGATGACTGAAGAAGGAATGATTCCTTCGTCCTTCTAGGAATGAATTTTTGCATCTTGACAGGTGATGAAGCTTGGAAAAATCAACTGAAGTTGTTGCTCCTAAAATTTTGGAGGATGAAACTGCTGGTAGTTGTTAAGAGTGTTTATATACAGATATAGAGTATATAAAATACTAGAAGGGCTTCGCGATTCAGAGGCACATGTCATGAATCATCTTTTATCTGTAGTCATAAATTCCTACTTTTTAGTCCTTTAAAATTGCTCCACTGTTTTGTCAAAATGTCGAAGTCAGTTAATTTTTGGTAAAGTAATGGTGATGGGTTTTTGCGATGACAGAGAGGAGTGCTAAATTGGGAGTTTTCACCGTGAATGTACTGGTTGGATGAAATTTAAGGAGGTAATAGTAGAGGTGGTGGTCGGGTAAAGGGGGAGGTGGTGGTGAAACTTGAAAGAAGGCTAGAAGTAGTGGGGGAGGGGATACAATTGGGTTGGAGCCTTGGAGGTGGTGAGGTGGCATTGCCACATGGCGTTCACTTAAGCGAAATGTCAGGCCACATGGGATGGTATTTGCCACATGAGAGGGTCTTAACGGAGGAGGGGTACTTTTGCACCATTTGTAAGGTCGGGGGTGATAGTGGAACTAAAGTATAACGGAAGGTGCAATAGAGAAAAACGATCTATATAGATGATACCAATGAGTTGGAGTTAAGCTTTAATCATGTTTAATGTGTTTATTTTAGGTCTAATATTTTCTATGAGCCTACGTCTTGTAAAATATTTATAGGTCGGTAGAAAATGTAGAGAACCTACCAATAAAAAAAGAAAAGAAATTGTAGAGAACTTCTAATGCTAGAGAAACTAATTTTTTATAATATTGTACTCGATGGGCTTAAATAGAGCGACGTGGACAGTGAGGATTCATATAACTAACTGTAACTTGCTTGGAGTTGAGGCATAGTTGTATCAATTTTATTTTTTTTATGAAGTAAGAGAATTGCATTAAAGGCAACAAGAAGATGCAACAAGTACAAAAGAGAGATCCATAAAGACAGTCAGCTCCACAGACAAAAACTAGGCTAAAGCTAAGGAGCTGACAAAGTCCAAAAAATTAATAGGGCGATTAACAGGAGCTAAGTTCTGCTAACTATATAACCATAAAAGACGTCTAGCCTCAAGTGCGTATGTAGGAGTTCATATCCCATCTAAACATCTGTGGTTCTTTTCTGTCCAAACACACCACAAAATACAAGGGATCATCCGTCAGACTTTACTGATGGAGTTATCAACTTTCCATGAAGACCAGCTTTCCTAGGCATCCTTAATGTTCTGAGGCATGACCCAGCTTATACCAAAGATGGCAAAGGACCTACACCAGATATCTGCTGCAACTGGGCAGTGAAGAAAGAGATGCCTGTTGGATTCTGGCTGCTACAAACACATATAACATCTGTTGGCCAATTAAGGCATAGTTCTATCATCTGGTACCAGAATGTTGAATCTTCAACAGTCAGACTCAAATCTTTTAGATCTCTCATAATCATTCTGCATGCTTTTGATGTCCAGTTGGGAGGTAAAATTCCCACCATGTTAAAAGGCCTTACAAAGCCTTTGGTGCAGAAAAGGCTTTAGTAATCAGATGATTCAGACTTATTGGCTGTAATAGTCAGATTCATATTGATAGGTGGTTGTGATTCTTAATGGAATATGAGTGTTCAGATTCTTAATTTGAGTTCATCCAAGTGAACAAGCTTTAGATTTTTCAGTACTCATGAAAAAGTTTTCTTCACTAAAACATTATTTTGGTTAGTATAAGTAAATTGTTCTGTATTCAGGTAATTTCTCTATGCTTCAAGGAGGGATCTTCTGGAAAAGGACTCAAGGGCATGAAAGAGGTAAATAGCTATACCACTAAGTGAAGCATATTGATAGTCTATAAATGTTCCCCTGCTTAAGGTAGTTTTGTCTCCATTAGGTTGCAAAAGGATATATAAAAGGTGAGAGAGTCGGGTTTGCACAACTCTCTCCAGGTGTTGATCTTTACCTTTGTCCTCGGAGCGATGCAATTATCACTATTCTTGCAAAATATGGTTTCTTTAAGGGAATGGCAGCAGTGGAAGGAAACTCTGAGTTGATGATTGGTTGTGTTGTATGGCGGAAGAATCGAACAGCTTTGACTTCTGTTGCTAAAAAATCTGAGGGAAAGGTTAATTCCTCGCAGGAGCAGCTTCAAAAGTCACCATCTGATTCTTCTACGTTGCAAGGTGGAGGACAAGGTTCTTTACCTGTGCCATCAGTTGAGAACTCAAAACCATCTGCCCCAGTCAGCTCTTTCTCATCGCTTGAACAAGCAAACACTACTGATGACAAGAACGTTGGTATTGATTCCTCAAGCAGGACAACCTTAACAACTTCCGGTGTGAAGTCACCCACTTTTCAGCAAAAAGAATCTGAACTTTCCAGCTCGCATCTTTGGGGATCTAAGGGGCACTTCTTGGAACCACTCAAGGAAAGTACGGACCTCCCAAAGGCTGTAACATCACTGCTGCCTGATGCATCAAAACCAAAAGTGGCGTTTTCAGAAGATGACGATCTCCCTGAATTTGACTTTGGAACTGCTAGTGGAATATCTTCAAGTTCCCACCGTTCTGATGGATCCATTCTGGACAGTCGACTTCAACTTTCTGGAAGTAGGATTCTAGATATGTCTAAACAGCCAACCATACCTATAGCACCCTCAGTTTCCACGAGTATTCCTAGGTCAATATCATCTCTCAGTCAAAGTATGCCCCTAGCTAAAAATGTCGCTGACCACGGACACCCAAAGTCCATTGGTGGTCCAGTGGCAGTTACAGCTTACGCCTCTGGTTTACCACTGATTCCGCTTGATAACTCTGGCAAGAAGAGTTTATTTTGTGATGATGATATGCCTGAATGGTTGCCACCAGATGCTCAGGATGAAAGAAGAAATGAACAACCAGGGAACTTTCCCCCTGAATCTTCAACCTCAACCTCAAGAAAGTTGCCACCTTTGCCCACCGGATCAGTGTACCCTTATCCATCTTCCACCACAATGCATAGTGGTTTTCCTTCCCGACCATCTCCTCCACTATACCATCTTCCTGCCAATTCCAAAGTGCCACCCCCCATACCCTCTCAAACTGGTCCTAGTTATTTGACAGGATTCACCTTTAATCCAGCTCCAAGGCCACAGTCTAGTTCACTTCCTACTGACAGTTCTTTGCAGCATGCCGATAAAAGAGTAAGAAGGTCTTGATAATAGCATGCAAACTCAATCAACAGTAAACGATTTATTTGAAAGCTGTACATATGCATGAATAGCAGGTTCATGGATAGGAGTAAATTGTGACAGGTTATATAGTTGGTTTTTCTTTCCTTTTTCCTCCCTTTTTCTTAAGTAGTGTTGCCACAGTAACAGTCAAACAGAGGACAATTGTTGTCAACAGGCTTTTCTGCATCTTATACTTGGTTCATTTAGCTGCATTAATAATTAGCTGTGTTATTGGATCTTTTTTTCCTTCTTGTTCCCCCCCCCCCCCCAGTTTGCCCCTGTATATAGTTCATATTGATATCCCTGTGTTACAAATTGATGATGTGTTTAACAGTGTCGACTGTGTAACGCACTTTAAACAAATAGTGGTTTCTTTCTGGCCTGTAACTCCTATGTAGGCATTGATTCACTTTTAATATGACTAGTGATTATTTGATTCAATTCATCAGACTTTGGACAAAAATATCTTTCCTGTCTACAGAGCCAAGTGATAATATCTCCATTTTCTTGTGCACATATAGGTGTGTTTAGTTAAGTAATACTCTCCAAATTTTAGTTCTTGAAGTTGGAAAACATCTCGAGTATCATGTCAGAAGGGTCAACTTGACTAAAAGGAGCTCTAGAAAGGACTCGCAAATATACAGTGAAAGGAGTACTTGGACAGTTGAATACCTATCTCCCGGGGCATGTGCAACATTCTCAGCATGCTACTTAAGAATTAGTCGGTAATTATTTTGTTCTAAAATTTTAAACTAAAAATCTTAACTTCAGGACAATAGAACTTTTTTGTTCTGAAATTCAAGACGCGGTGATTAATTTCTAAATAGCAGCCCTTTAAAGTGGTTATTTGGTGTCATTTCTACATGTCTCCCTACCATTACGTTCTACGTTATCTATCATGAAAAACTTTGATGCACCGAATCGAACATAACGTGATCCTAGGGAGGGACCAAGGAGGATGCAACTTTTGTTCATGTGTTTCTTTTTGTGAAACATTAAGTGCATTTTGGGGATCATAATAGCTTAGTAGGTTTGAATTTTATGTCTTTGAGCCGAGGGTCTATTGGAAACAGTCTCTTTACATGCACAAGGCAGGGGTAAGGCTGAATACTCACTATCCTCCCCAGATCCCACTTGTGAGATTATACTTGATTTGTTGTTATTGTTGTAGCTTGTAATCCCCTTTCATATTTCTCTTTCCTCTTCCCTTTGTATAAAAACTTTAAGAAGTGCCATTTTTTCAATTTTGGGGTTAACCTAAATTCTCATCCTGATTTTCAAGTGTACCGACCTCACTTGCGTTTCTTCCACATAGTTTTCCTCGTGTTTTATCAATATAGAAGCATTGTCCACCGGGATAACTTTTTGTGCATTGAAAAGGTTAGGGCAAACTCAAAATTGAGTCTATACGAAATCACAAGAAGGTCAAATTGGTTTTAAATTCCGGCTCACACTTGAGATATGCTAAAATAGAGCAACGTGGACAGTAAGAATTCTTGTAGCCAATCATATAATAGGAATTGAAGCTTAGTTGTTCTTGCTATTGCATTGTGCTTGAAATCTAGGGACAGGTGGAAATTTTGGTTTGGACCAAGAGGAAGAATGCAAAAAGGAGATTTCGAAAAGAAAAAAAAAGGCCTTCCAATTTTTTTTTTTCTGAAATGGAATGATATTTGTGGAACTAAAAGGAAATTAGTTGTCTTTGCTCGTTTACTCAACAAACTTCTTGAGCCGAGGGTTTATTGAAAAACATGTCTATTTTTTAAGGTAGGAGTAAGGTTTGTATATACTATTCTTCCCAAATCTCACTTGTGAAATTACACTGGACTTATTGTTGTTGTTTACTCATCAGACAAATCCAGCAAGAGAAGGAAAATGTAAGAGCTTTCCATCGTTCCTTCTTTTCCTCCCTCTAGATTCTAAGCAAAGCACAAACTTCCTTTAATCATGTGGTACAATACATTGGAACTCTAACAATGCCTCGTCTTAATAGAGTTGGCAAAAGGACTCACCTGAACTGATGTTTTTGCCATGCATGAATATTCATTTTGTAATTGACTCCAACACACAACTAAGTGCGTGAAATTACTAATCTAAACAAATAAAAGCACTCTGAAAGAATAGGAGTAAATCATTTACAATATCAAACAAGTGACAATCAAACCAACAAGCAGCAGATCCATTTATGCCAATTCTGCGCCAAGGAGGTCAACTATGACATGTTTAACTCATGTCAACTGATCTCTCTATTTCTTTCTTTTTTTTTCTTTTTTTTTTGGGGGGGGGGGGGGGGGGGGGGTGCGAGTTCCTTTAACTTATTTTCCTAGGCAACCATAAAAATCTACAAGGTGATGAACTTATAAAAGAGAACTAAAAAGAAACATTTACAGATTTCAGAGGAATCAATTGGTGGCCAAACTATCTGAATCAATGTCATCAACGGTGAGCCAGTCATTCGATTCCTCACCTTCGGAATCTTTATCCCGGAGAATTGATTGGCCAGCCTTCTGCTGACTACCCTGAGCTTTAGAGTTCTCATTTAGTTGAATCCATTCATGGGATTCACTAGATGAGGAAACTCTCTTTCTATGTGTAGGCTTGCTTCCTTGCAGTCTATCTGATAGATCGGTATCATCATCCTCAAGATCACTGAAAGAAACGTCCTCCTCGTCCTTGTCAGCAAATGAAGTTGTAGTCTTGGTCTTTTCATCTTCTAACTGCTGTTGAGGTTTCTCACCGTGCAAACTGTCTTTATCTTGAGAAGCATTTGCAGTCTCCGCTGAAATATTTTTCTCCTCCAATTTACTTTCAGAACCTTGCTGCTGTCCACTGACCTTGACATCCTTCTCAGATGCATCAACAGTCTCCGACTCCTTAGATGCCTCTGGCTGTGGGGTTTTCTTACTTTGCAACTGCTGCAGAAGCGTCTCTCTTACTTCAACAATCTACAGTAAAAGTCAAATTAACTTGAAAAAGCTTGATGATATCATCATAAATTTTCATTCAGAAAAAAGTTGGAGAAAAGAGAGAACCACCCACATGCACGAATGAGAAAAGAAAGGGAAAAAAAAGGGGGACATGAGCAAAAGAACTGACTACATAAAAAGAAATGACCAAAGGAACTGACTACATAAAAAGACATGACCAAAAGAACTGACTACATTCCCCCATAGAACAACACACCTGAACAGCACCCCAACAGCCCACCCCAAACAGTCCCCTGAAAACCAGTGATTACATCATCTCTCATCCTAAGTCCATTTCGAGATTACATGTGCTATATGTTGGATCAAACAAAAAAAAGATTCAGAAGTAAACCACAACAACCACCTGAAAAGGCAATAACTTTGGCATTTCAGGGAAGAGAAATCGTTGGGCTAAGAAAGTCGATAAATATACAGCCATACAGGGAAGAGCATGCTTTGAGGATTAGACCTTCACAAGGCAAGGCTGTTGAAGCCTACGCTATTATCTACTGAACTCTCTTTTCAGAGGTAGTAGAATATGTCATTCTTGCCAAGTCGAGACTTGGATTTTTTCCGTTAGTAGGCTACACTTTGTACGTTATTTTGGCCGTGGACCATTATTCTCTTAGGTTTAATGTAGCTGGGACCAAAATGAACCAATTTTGTAACTTTTAAGGGCTATTAATGTTCAGGATGACGTATTATGGACCAAGATAAACCTAGCCCTATACTTAAGGGATCATTTTGGTATTTTTTTAGGTTCTTTCTTCACTTTCTGTCTTAGTTTCTCACTTATTTGACTTACAGGCAATGACCGATGAAGTTTTATGCTTCCCTCATTCCTTTTTTTAATTAAAAAAACAGATTTTATTGATGAGAGAGAGGACAGATACAGAAGAGCAGAAGCAAGAAGTCATCATAAAGAGGGAGTTAGCGAAGATGAGGTACAAAATTCTAGAAGTTAAAAAAACATGGGTGCCCAGTTTAAAGCTGTTGTAGGTGACGATACTGTTTCACACACAGAGGATGCGAAAACCCCTTTAACTCAGACCAAGTATTCTAGTAGATATTTAGTCCAAGCATTTTTCTCAATTCTGTTCTAATAACTGCACCAATGAGAAACCCTTCTAATTAACTTTTTAAAAAAAATCCTTTTGGCATGATATCTTCATACAGTTATACAAACATTTGATAGACATGTGACTAGTTTTAGACAAAAATCACCGCGAATTTGACTTTAGCTTTTCTTATTGCTTTAACATTTCTACTAGTATTATCTATTTGGAGTAGGGCTGTTCATTCGAATCGGATATCCGAAATCCGAACTGATCCATTCAATTTCGGATTTCGGATCGGATTCGGATTGGTATATTTTAATTTAATCCGATCCGATCCGAAATCCGAAATTATTAGGCAATGTATAAATACTACACTTTAATTTCGGATAGTCAGAACTTCCTTTACATCTTCCTCCAAGTTATTACCTTTACAATTGCTGGATTTAACTATATTGGCACCATAGTACTCTCATAATTGCATAAACATGAATTTTTCTTAACATATTGCCTCTTTTACAAGGAAAATATACATATTAGTTTGCAACTTTGAGGCATAATAATACGATCCGAATTTGAACCGATCCAAACTTTAAAATCCGATCCGATCCGATATATTTCGGATCGGATTCGGATTGCATTTTCTAGAATCCGAAATCCAAATCCAAAATGTGCTCAATCTGATCCGATCCGTGCAATTTTGGAGAGCCAATATAGATAAATCACTACGTTAACTGTACGGGATAACTACATACTTGTAAAAGGAAAATAAAGAGTCAAAATCATCCCCTTAAGTTTAGAACAATTTATATAAAACATAAAATTACTAGCTTGCAGTAACATAATCAAGTATAGAGCAAACAGCATGTCTACTTATAAGTTCAATGGAAAGGGAAGAACTAGATACTGGTAAAGTAAGTTGTAGCGCTTTCACATGGAGCTGGATTATTCATGAACTCCTCATATTACCTCGTTTTGGACTAGCTTGAGTTAGTCAGCATCCAGCTCTAGCTAAGCTGATAGCTCAAAGTGCCTGGTTAGTAGGCCCACAAGCCGGTCGGTAGGTTTCCATATTACATCTTCCATAAGCTGACATGTTTGTTGCATACATTTACAGTGAACTTATTCGTACGCAACACCCTACCCCTATCTGCAACCACCACCCTCCTTTACAAAATTATTACACAATCTATTGAGGAAATGGAAGTAGAGATCTAACCAAATACTCTTATAGGTCAGAAAGTAGAGCCAGACCAGCAACTCATGAGTACAACCCATGTCATTTGTCATAATATGCGGAGCTCCTGCTGGTGCTTCTGGCTTCAAGAATTTGGGGATATGCAGGAGGATCATGAATGAGTCTAGAAAGAATCAAACTGACTTCTCAGCAATCTATTTTTTTTGTGGCATTTAGGAGTTTTTGGGATTATGAGGCTAGTATGCAGATAAATCACGAATACTGACCAGGTGTTCTTAATTCTATATTGGCAATTGTACAGGGCAGCACCTCTTTGGTGCCTTTCAATATTTTTCACTTAACTAGCTTAACTAAGCTTATGGAATCTGATGAAACACTCAGGCTAAATTTGAGCGTGAAATCTTCTAAGAAGCACCCTAATAAATTTCAGCTTGATTCAACTTACAAACATAATCATAAAAAGATAAAGTATATCCCATGGGCTGACTATGTAGGGAAATCGAGAAACGTAATGTCCTCGAGGGGACAACAAATTCCATGAATAATGTGATTCCCAAGGTTCTAGAAGATTCGTGTAACGAAAAAAGAGGATGATCTGAAGTTGTCATCTCTCCCCAACTTCAACCCCCCAACACCCCCCACCCCCCAAAAAAAAAAAGAAAAGAAAAACAATAAGAGTCTAATAAATTTAAAGATCTCCTCACTTTTTGGATAAGGTAAATTCAAAAAATCTCATCACTTTCCCAATATTAGGCTTCAACACATCGGTGGGTGGAATGGTGATCTAATTCTTTATATGGTCTTGGGTAATCCTCACCTCTTGAGCTAGCTTTTGGGGTTGAGTTAGGCCCAAGGTCCATCTCTTTATCATGGTATCAGAGCCAGGCCCACCCAACTCCTGTTTCACCCGATGTTGGACCCCATCATATAATGTCCACGGTCCAGATGCGGGGGTGTTTAGCCCCACATCGATGGGTGAAATGAGGATTTGTTTCCTTGTATGATCTAGGACAATCTTCACCTCTTGCGCTAGCTTTTGATGTTGAGTTAGGCCCAAGGTCCACTTCTTTATCAGGTCAATAGATGATATTAAATATTATCTAGTGGCCATGTAAACTTTCTTCTCTTATTATAGAACGAGACCAGCTTAGAAGATCACACAGCAATTAAGAATGCAATTATTTCAACTTGCATCAATGAACTGGACATTTTATTGTTCAGTAAATGCTATGCGATGTAGTAGCAGTACTTTAGAGCATACAGTTTTTAATCTACAGCACTGCAAATTTTTCTCATATTAAAAATCTCCTCTCCACTCACAAATTTATAAAAGAATTGCAGGCAAAACAGCGCCATTTAGTTTATTAACTTATCAGAGAGAAACTTGCCTCAGGAGTTGACAACAGCTCCAGGTCATTCCCATTCAACCTTGGAAGCAATAAAACAAAATAGATCATCCAAAATTGCCCATCAGATAATTCATGGCAAACCTTCTGCCTCAAGGAATCAAGACCAGGCACAAACTGCTCAATAGACGCCACATGTTCTTTCTGACTATCAGACATGGTAAAATCTGCAACAAAATTTCATAAAGATCAACCAGAGGCCACTAGAAATATGAAGAATATTTGTACAAACAAGGATTCTGTCAAGGAACTACTCCTTTTGATATATAAAGTATGTAAGCATCCAGAAGTGGTCGAAACTCGGAAAAGAACTAGAAAGGAAATTCACTGCTTATTATTTTATAGAATAATAAATATATATTCACTGCTTATTGTTCTAGTTACATTCTCTACATTTTCTTTGATAAAATTCTACATTAATAAAGTCTTATTTACGAAGTGCGTAGAGCAACATAGAATTGTCCCACATCATATTAATATAAAGTATGTTACACCTAATGCAACTCTTGGTGACAGTGAAATGCTATAGTATACCAAATACCCAACTCTAGGTGCCCGCAAAGATTTTTTCTCGGTCATCTATCAATCTCTATGAGAATCAACAACAACAACAACTATGACTCAATCCCAAACAAGTTGGGGTTGGCGATATTTCTTTTCATTTAGCTCAACTTATGATGTGATTCTTCGAGTTAACAAAGAACCAACCGACCAAGATCAAGATCTTGAAATGAAAACGTGGTTTATGGCCGGATTTGTAGGAAACAACGTGTCTCATGTTTTAGGACTTGAAATCTAATAATTCAAAAACGAGGTGAAAGATGACGATCTGAACTATAAGAAAGACTATTTACTCGTTCAAAACAAGTAAATATTGATGTTGCACCAGTTCAATGAATCAAAAAACGAATTTAGATCAAGAAACGTGTTCTTGAAAGATCAAGAACTAAACAAGTTCCGAAAGTCACCACTTAGAATCAATTAACGTGATAAAGAAACACCACACGCAATTGAAAACAAGATAAAGACTATCACCACCTTGCTTGGAACCAAAAACAAGGATAAAGAAGACAAAATAGAGAAAAACACTCTATTGTAAAACTAGGGCAAGCCTCAAAAACGTGAATTCCCTCCACAAGGCAAGAGAACCATTTATATAGGCGTAAGTCTCTTCTTTGATGACTACTATTCCTTCTAATAAGGAAATAAAATAACTAAAGACAAGAAAAGTAAAATCCCTATTCTACAAGGAAAAGAAACTAGAATCCTACTAAAAAGAAAAATCCTTATTCTAAAAGGAATAAAATAAATCCTATTTTAAGAAGGAAAGAACTTGGCTTCTTGAAATCAATCTTGAGCTTCTTGGACTTCTTGCGCTTCTTGAAATTAAGTCCATCTATTTGGACTTGAGCTCTAGAATATGATCTTGGCCAAAATTAATGAAATTTAATATAGATTCTTCTTTTACATCATTCTCCCCTGGTTGAGAAAGACTCGTCCTCGAGTCTAAAGGTTCCACAAATGGCACAAGCTTGGCAACTTCCATGCTTTGATTGAACTTATATTCACCAGGCTCTAAGTTGCATTTTTCTAACTTGTCAAAAAGCTTTATCGTGTTGTAACAAAGCTTAGCATGTGGCTGAACTAAATTCCACTTTCTCAATAGTAACTTTGTACCAATATTGCTGCAATGAATCCTCTTAAATCGATTTTTAAACACTAATCCATGCTCATAAGTTATATTCTTTTGATCTTCAGAAATCTTGAACTTCTCCATGTCAATGTGGTGCTTATGGGATATTCCAAAATAATTCAATTTAGCATCACGAAAACCCTTAGAAGAATCAATCTTCCAGATATTGAAGTTGTTGCGTCCATTGAATCTATCAATTTCAAACTTCATGGAACTCATATTTGCTTGTTCTTCCTCCTTGGATCGTTAAAGGATCCTGTCGCTCTGATACCAATTGTTAGCGGAAACGTAAAAGAAAGAACACAAGATTTAACGTGGTTCGGATCAAAATAATCCTACGTCCACCAGAGAACAATTGTCCTTTTAATATTAACAAAGGAAGGGGAGATTTCCCAATTACACTTAAGAGAATTTCTCTCTTAACTCTCTACTCACTACAATGTATTGTATTATTTTGGGATGATTTCTACAAGTGAAGGAGTGCATCTATTTATAGAGGTAAAGACCTCCTCTTGATGTCATTGCTGACATCAAACTACCTCCTCTTGATGTCATGGGTGACATCAAAGGAGGAAGCTTCCTCCTAGCATCCACACCAACTCTTTCCACCAACTCTTCCAATTGGCATGCCATTGTTGACTAAACATAAACCAACATTTTCAGCATGCCATTGTTAACTAAACATAAACCAACATTTTCACTTGAAAATATTTATTCTTTGGAGGCACTAAAAAAACTGGAACAAAATCTAAACTCAAACCTTCCATTATAGACGAGAAATTTTATTTTGGGTGAGACTCCCCCAACAATAGTTGTATAGGGTCACACTCTATATTTGACAAGTGTGATTGTGGGCCCATTTACTGACATTGACTTATAGATAGTGAATTGATGGAATGTGGGCCACCTAAAGGATTAGATATATATAAAAATAAAAGTAAATTGGACTATTGTCCCACGTAAAAGCCACTATCTCCATCTGAATTGAATTAAAGAAGTTGAACACTTAAAAATAAGAGCTTTTCGGTTTTTCCACTTGAAATAACTCCCAAAACAAAATTTGTCCTTAAACACCGTTTCCTCATTGCTATTAATCTAAACCCCATTCTGAATTATTTAGTTATTTAAATAACCTTTAGTAATAATAATTTGACATTACTTTGTAATTAAAATGCATAAGGAGCAAAATTTTAATATAATTAAGAAAATAACTGTTAATTTCCAAGTATACATCCAAGTTCTAGCACGCCTTCAACTTCAAGTTGCGAAACACGTTTTGATAACATCACATATACTACCCTAGTTATAATTATTTCTTTAAACAGTAATTATGTTAGTTTGTCCAAAATACTATTTTTATATAAAATAAATTTTATTAGAGAACTGCACAATCTTAATATAATTTATTCAGGCACATGGCCTTTAAGGGAAATATGCATGAAAATTCGAATTGCGAAAACTAAAAACTAAAACTTATTAAGAAAAACCCATAAACGAAAAAATAAACAAATAGAGAAGCAATTAGTGTATACCAATTTCGATTTTCTCTATAATCAAATCAATAGAAATGACTGGCTTTAGCCTTTAGGAGTTTTATAGGGAGGGAATATTTTATAAGGGTAAAAAAATTAAATTAATTGGACAAAACTCAAGCGTTTTTAAGCCAAAAAAACAATAAGTTAAGATGCACAAATTATAAATTTTAATTTGTTTTGAATTATTTTAGCTTAAAAGTACTTGACTTAAAATTACTTTTAAGTTTATCAAATACTAAAACAAGTCATAAACTGCTTTAAGTTGAATTGACAAGCTTTTAAGTCAATTTAAATTTGACTTAAAAACGCTGTTAGAGCATATTGTGGCAGTTTGAAACCGTCACTAAACGTAAAATAAACCGCTACAATAACATACGTTTTTTTTGTAGTGATTAAACATCCTCTTAATGATAAAAATTTATATTAATCTTATTTTAATTTTATGGTAAATAATATTTTTATAATGATCTTGCAGGTTAAACATAGTAGCAAATGAATCAATATGCAAAAGTCGTCAATGCTAGTGACTACTTTTTTGTACTTCTGTATCAAATGAGAAGCATTTTATTGACAAATTATGTATAACATATTTCATATTTATTTATATCAATGAACAACATCTAAAGGTTCATTTTTAAAGCTTTGATAAGTTAAGACGGTTTTGAAAAGATACGAACTTTGATAATGAAAAAGAAGAAGAAGACAAATATATACAAAATTATAAATTTTATGTTTGGTGGTGATCAACAAAATTATGGTAATTAAGGAGTGAAATGGCTTTCATATTTTTCCATCCATTCATTTCCCTCGTACAATATCTATTTAACTATCTATTTATTGAATATATGAGTGGGAGTGGGATCCAAATCAATAACAAAATCACTTATTCTTATTTGTTAATTCAAATTTAACCAATGTCAGAAAACGGGCCCCACAATCACATTTGTCAAATATAAAGGGTGGCCTCATACAACTTTTGTTGGGTGAGTCTCACCCAAAATAAAATTTCTCATTATAGACTCCTTTTTAAGCAACACTTTCTCTTGTGTTTGCAAAATTTCATGGACTTTTGGATTAATGCGATTTGCAACCTCGTTTGGAAGGATGGAATCAACAATCAAATCAATATTATGTTGAGCATCTCTATTAGATGAAAAGTTAAGCTCACATATGGGATGCTCTATTGGATCATCATCAAACTTCGGAGGTAAATACTCAACTTGTGCATCTAGTGCATGCTCCTCCTTGTGCTCCTCCATAGTAATACCAATACTCAAAGACTTTTCTCTATTGATTGGACCAATCGTTTGTAATTTGGTCACAAAAGAATCATTCTTGGGTTGTAGCAATTTCTTCGGGATTCAATGGTACTAAAATAATCTTACGTTCATCCTTTGTAAAAGAATAGGTATTAAGGTCTTCATCATATTTAGCAAACCTATCATAAACCCATGGTCTTCCAAGTAATAAGTGACAAGCATCCATATTCACTACGTCACACCAAATCTTGTCTTTATAGATCTTACCAATAGAAAAAGATACTAGGCATTGACGAGTTACCTCAAAAGCATCGTCATCTTCAACTTCAATGCTGTAAGGATATGGATGAAGTTTGGTTGACAAGCCGAGTTTAGAAACCATCTCTTCAGAAACGATATTTATGTGACTCCCACGATCAATAATCAATGAACAAACTTTTCCATGGGAGGTACATCTAGTGTGGAAAAGAAATTTATGTTGTGTCGTTTCTTCATCTTCTTGAACCAAGAATCTTCGTCTTGGTTGAATCTTAGACATGATGATTTCTCAACCTTTGGACCTGCGGGTTATAGCTCTGATACCAAATTGATGTGATTCTTCGAGTTAACAAAGAACCAACCGACCAGGATCAAGATCTTGAAATGAAAACGTGGGTTATGGCCGGACTTTTAGGAAACAACGTATCTCATGTTTTAGGACTCGAAATCTAATGATTCAAAAACGAGGTGAAAGATGACGATCTGAACTATAAGAAAGACTATTTACTCGTTCAAAACAAGTAAATATTGACGTTGCACCAGTTCAATGAATCAAAAAACGAATTTAGATCAAGAAACGTGTTCTTGAAAGATCAAGAACTAAACAAGTTCCGAAAGTCACCACTTGGAATCAATTAACGTGATAAAGAAACACCACACGCAATTGAAAACAAGATAAAGACTATCACCACCTTGCTTGGAACCAAAAACAAGGATAAAGAAGACAAAATAGAGAAAAACACTCTATTGTAAAACTAGGTCAAGCCTCAAAAACGTGAATTCCCTCTTTTACAAGGCAAGGGAACCCTTTATATAGGCTTAGGTCTCTTCTTTGATGACTACTATTCCTATTCTAATAAGGAAATAAAATAACTAAAGACAAGGAAAGTAAAATCCCTATTCTACAAGGAAAAGAAACTAGAATCCTACTAAAAAGAAAAATCCTTATTCTAAAAGGAATAAAATAAATCCTATTTTAAGAAGGAAAGAATCTTGGCTTCTTGAAATCAATCTTGAGCTTCTTGGACTTCTTGCGCTTCTTGAAATTAAGTCCATCTATTTGGACTTGAGCTCTAGAACATGATCTTGGTCAAAATTAATGAAATTTAACATAGATTCTTCTTTTACATCAACTTATCATCATCCTTATCAAAATAAAATAAGAGTGTAAGTAAACTCTATGAGATTAAGAGAACACTTTTTATAAGGTAAAAGTTTTATTAATGAAAGTACAAAGAAAGTACATAAAAGAACAAAAAACCACACAGCCCCTACAATAGTTTGAAGTTACATAATTTCCAAGTGAATCCAAGAAATCCAAATACTGATCCATATTCCCAAGCAAACTCCTCTCACACCAAAAAAAAATAGATTATGCCGAAAAAGGTTCTTTTTTTTTTATAAGGAAAAGAGGGATGCAACACAAGAAATTCCCAGGGGGTCACCCATCAAAAATTAAAATGCCGAAAAAGGTTCTTGACTCTAGAAATATGATACTTTTTGTTCTCAAAGCAAGCACTATTGCTCTCACTCAAATAGTCCAGAAAATATACAAAGGGATGGTCATCCAAAATTGTTCTGGATCCTTGCTATCTTCTGGCTTTTCCAGCTTTCCAGTAGGCACCTGACATCTGAAGGCATTACCCAAGCTACACCATACAGATTTAGAAAGAGCTCCCAGCATTGCTTAGCAACTTTACAATGAACGAATAGGTGATTGACTGATTCCAGTTCATCTTCATAAAAATAACATCTATTACTTAACATGAAACCTTTCCTCTGCAAATTATATTGGGTTAAGCATGCTTCTCTGATGACAACCCATCCGAAACAGGACACCTTGACTGGTGCTTTGTACTTCCATAACAATTTTTTTTGGATAAGTAAGTAATGTCTTCTATTCATCTGGTACCAAGATGGTACTGGAACAGATACAAAAAGATAGCAATACTTCCACCAGTCATAGTACATATTTCCCCCTTATAAATATAACAAGTCCTAATATTGATCTATCCTATCAAGATTACTGCTACATCACCAATAATATAAATTCTTTATACACATATTTTTTACTCTAGCAATCTGCAGCCTCTTCCCCTCAAAGCATGCTTTATTTTTTTTCCAGCCAAAGAGTCCACATAATGCAATTAGGAATAGTCCTCCATATCTGCTTCAAATTTCTTCTTACTCTTTGAGATTACCAACTTTCCAACAGGCTCTTGATCTTCTGTGGTAAGACAATAGATACACCCATATTGTTAAGGAATAGTTTCCAGCATTGTCTGGAGTACCTGCAACGCAGAAATAAATGCTCTACTGTTTCCTCCTCATTGTTACAAAAAAAGCATCTGCTACACAATGGGAAACCTCTCCTCTGCAAATTGCTCTGAGCTAAACAAGCCTCCCTAGTCGTTATCCAACCAAAACACGCTGCTTTTACAGGTGCCTTGGTTTTCCAAATCACCTTCCAAGGCCAACTAGAAGTCCCATGACTATTCTGCTGTAAAAGCATTTTATAGCAATTATTAACTGTGAAAAACTTGTCCCTGCTATTTGACCAAACTAAATTGTCTGTTTTGTCCATACTCCATAGCAATTTGGACTTCCATAACATTTTCCTTGACCAATTTGGCTCAAAATACTTTTGATTGCTTTTGCAGAATGCTATAACAGCTCTAACCAGAGTATCTAATATCTTTACTTGTTGTCCATACCCTAACCTCCTCTTTATCTTCCTCTGCCACTGTTTCACCCAATAGTTGTAGTGATTGCCAACATCCTCCACCTCCCTATCATTGAAACCACTTCTAAAATTCAATTGCCACCCACCAGAGTGAAATTCAGAAATACAACCTTCACTATTAAAGGAGTAATCGTACAAAGTTGAGATCCATAACCGATTTGGTCAACTTACCTTAGAGTACTTTGACTATATCCTATGATCGGGATCTATATATTGATTGGGTATTGGTTTGATTTTTAGGGTTAGGTGGTTATTGGTTTGATTTTTAGGTTTAGGTGTGTGCGTGCGTGCGTACGTATATATATATAGATAGTATGAGAATGCTTTTCTATTACGCGAGATATCTCATAAATAAAATATTGGTGTTTAGAAAGATTAAAGTTTTATTAATTTTAGTTCAATAACTTTAACTAATCGTAATATCTACTTTATATGTGGTAATCCACATTTTTTTTTTGATGAAGTAAGAGAATTTCATTAAAGGCATCAAGAAGATGCATAGTAAAAGAGGGTACAAGTAAATAAAGTGTGTCTGCTCATAAAAATTACAAAAAGAAACCTATGTTAAACCTAAGAAGCAGACAAAGTCCAAAAAATGATCACAACTAGATACAGGTGCCTAATTAAGCCAAGTAAAAAGGTTAAATAAACATTTAGCTTTAAGAGAATGGTTTGGAGTTGATATCCCATCAAAATATCTGCTATTCCTTTCAGTCCATATACACCAGAAAATAGAAGCGGGGACCAAAAGCCAAGTTTTTTAATGGATTTGCCAACTCTCCAAGAGCACCTAAGCCACTTTAATACTATTAGGCATGACCCAGGCTAGTCCAAAAATTGAGAAGAACATACTCCACAAATCTGCTGCAACTGCACAATGGAGAAAAAAATGTCTCACACTCTCAGACTCCCTACCTTCATCTGACACATGTAGCACCTATTCACAATGTAGATGTTCCTCCGACTTAGATTATCTTGAGTGAGACATGGTTCATATAAAGTTATCCAAGTGAAGTCAATTACTTTAGGTGGAAGTTTAGTTCTCCAGATGAGTTTCCATGGCCAGTTGTCAACCAACTCCTCGTAATCTACATTTATTGGCTGTATCCCAATAACGTATCTGCACTGGGATCCATACCCCCGAATCCTAAAGTGTATGTAATGAAGAATCCGACCTCTAGATCTGCACTCGAATAGGATATCCGCACCCGAGTCCGAGCAACGTAGATGACAGCTCATTAATGATTCTGGAAAAATCCATCATAGCTCTTGTACTTCTAGCATTACCTTTCTTCTCATCCTCAAATCTAATACATTAAAATCCCCACTAATTACCCAAGGTTGTGAGGTCAACCCATAAAGTGCAGCCAACTCCTTCCACAATCCTATTCTCAACTTCCTGTCACAGGGTGCATAAATCCCTGCGAATGTACATTGAAAGCCAGAATTTTCCTCCTTAAGAAACATAGTTACTAAGTATTGTCCCACATATTTGTCCCTGCAACTGCATCTCCTTATATCCCAATACACCACTATTTCCCGACTATTACCTTGAGCAACTCCACCCGTTCACTCCACCTAGACCCTGCATAATTTTTTTTGACTCGTGCCATTTATTTTTGTTTCAGAGAAACAAACAAGGTCTGGATTCCATCTCCTTAAAAGCAAATCTACCCGTCTTCTTTTACCACTATCATTCATACCCTTAAAAAATTTTGTGTGAATCAATTAATATATGCCTTAATCCAAATCATTTGGTGTTGGTTATATGACCTACATTAAATCTACTCTATTCAGGTCTATTCATTAACTTGAATCTTAGCGGGAATGTTTACCCAGCGAACTGCTAGTTGGATTAGTCGAGTTGCAGGCAGCTGGCACAGAAACAATGTTTACGCAAGAAGCACACAAACTCCTTTAACAAGTGGTAATGGAGTAGACTAGTTGTTAGAGAATATACTTGTCCTTCATCAGTTATGTAAGGGTTTATAATATCTTGGACCACTCCACCCATTACCTTAAGATTTTGGGTTGGACGCACTTATATTTTAAACTAGAGAGACACTCAGCAAAGAATAGTGTAATGAATTTCTTACACCATCTGTACAATTTAACCTGCTATTCATTTACCATTTATTCTAGTTCTAGGTTATCAATCAACAATATTAAATAGAGTTGCTTATTCTAAAATGATCAACACTCAAAGAAACTAAAACAAGTAATAATACTCTAAAACATAATCAGTGAACTAGAGCAAAATATTATTTAGGAGTTACCAGTGGGTAAAGATAGTGGAAAATCGGTCCACAACTGAGGCCGCTGTGAGATTGTGCTAACAAACTCCACCACTTCATCCGTAATGCCCACAATTTCCTCTTCGTAATCATCATCGTCGTCGTCGCCGCGATCTTCATCTTCAGTTTCACGATCATTCCGCGACTCATCACTAAACTGTAAAAAATTAGAAGCTAACTTTGAAATCTCTGAAACAGCTTTGTTCGAAGAGAACAAAGAGAGTCCTGATTTAAAGCTATCTCCAATTTCAACTAAGTCGTTTCTAATTCCGCTGAATTTTTCAGAAGACGAAACTTGCTCCGATGACTGGGTTGGAGATGGCGGAGCGAGAAAAGAAGCGACGCCGCGGAGGTGGTGGGAGAAGGTTTGGGAAATTGCTGAAAAATCTTCCTTTATGCTGGAGGAATTAGGATCGGAAATTTTCTCACCCGCCGGCGACGAGGGTTTTTCGCCGCCGGCATCGTCGTCGTCGTCGGATTTGAAAGGATTGGGAAGAGGAAGAGAGAACCAAGATGACATCTTTTTTTTTTAACTCTTTCTTCAATGCTCTTTCTCTCTCTTATTGTTATTTCCTTTTTCCTCCTTTAATTTTTATTCTTTTTACTAATTTTTCCCTTTTTCCTTTTTCTCACCCGCGCGGAATAAGTTTTACTTTGGAAATAAAGCTCGAGGATTATAAAGCTTGAAACAAGATCTCTAGTTAAGAAGTTAAGAATGAAAGATATATTTATTACTTTACCACGACCTTTGATGATTACTAATAATAAGGTAAAATATAAGCCAAATTTGATTGGCATGTTGCCTCAAATGATATATAGAGTAATTGATTTTTAATTTTATTCGCGCCAATTTTTTTTTTACTTTAGGAATTAAATTCAAGGACTTGTAGATAAAGTTTAAACCGAAAACCTCTAATGAAGAATAAAGATGCATTTGTTATTCTACCATAACCTTTTATGGTTACTAACTTTTTCTTGTTATTTGAAAGATGGCACAAATAACAACGTGATTTCAATCCCAAAAAAGTTAGTTTCACTCACTAGAATTCTGTATTTAACTCATCTTAAAATAATATTATGTATAACAAAACAAAAAAGTAGTAAAAGTAATATATATTTTTTACTAGCATAAAAATCTTTGATAGAATTTTCTTTAAGTCATAAAATTGGCTAGTTTTTCCCTGATTACCAGTATTATAATCCTCTTCTTTTATACGGTGTCGAACTACGACAATATGAGCAAGATCATATAGGTGGTGCTTCAAGGAGGACAAATGGAAAGTAGGACCGTTTGGCCATAAATTTTGCCAAAGTATATTTAGAATTTTTTTGGCAATACATGTTTGGCCATAAATTTTATCTACATTTTGACAAATTTCCAAAATCCAAAATTCAAATCCCAAAATCAGCTCAAAAGCTGGTTTTGGCCCCAAAATATCACTATTACGTTTTTTTAAAAATTGCTCCGAACTTTTGTATTTTATAAAAGAGCCCATCATTTATTATTTTTTAATAATGCTGTTTTATCTTCTCGGTCATCTGATAGTGTATATGTAGTTCATTATAAAAATGATAATTTGTACCAAATTTATTTAAGTTCAGGACTATAGTTTACAATAATACAATGAATGCTATTGATAAAGGTTCTGTTGAGTATTTGTGATAGTTTTTAGAACTTGTGCGTATAAGTCATGTTTCATGTTTTTTCAACAAAAAAAAGTAAAATATGTTTTGAAAATTTATGTCCAAACACATTTTCATCTTCAAACCAAACTTCACCCAAATCAAATTTCAAAATAAATTTGGGAATCTATCGTCAAACGCTAGCTAAATTATTCATACGAGCGTGACCAACTAATTACAGTTAAACATAAAAAAAATTAGTTATTTTTGTACATTTACGTTACTCCTAGTCTATTGTTTACAAGATTTTCTTATTTGGTTGGAGATCATATGTTAGTAGAGGGATAAGTGTTTAGTCACGTGTTTGATAGTAATTTATTTTCCACACTTAATTACGTAATTATTTATTAATAGAACAATGATTTAAGAATCATTATTTAAGAGTAAAACGATTTGCCAAAAAAATTACTAAAATAAAAGGGCAGCCCGGTACATTAAGTTCTAGGGGTCTGGAAAGGACCGGACCACAATGATCTATTATATGCAGTCTTGCCCTACGTTTCTGTAAGAGACTAGTTTCACGGCTCGAACTCGTGATCTATTGACCGCATGACAGTAACTTTATCACTTATCAGTTACACCCAAGGCTCCCTTTCTCGAAAAAAATACTAAATATCTCAACATAAACTATTCAAATGAGGAAATTTTTATATTCATATACTCAATTAAATTAATTTGAGATAGAAATATTGGTATAGTTATTATTTTGGAAAGGTTATTATCAAAGGTAGGTCAGTAGTAGTATTCCAGTAGTTAGGACTCTATGACTCTTGACTCTATCTGTTGTCTTTTCCACTTGTTCTTTTTCTTATTAATATTTTTTTTAATTACTATTTTGGTGGAGAGATGTGTAATAAAGTTGGTTATTTGGTTGCTTCGTTTATGGAGTTTTTGTTTATTTTTATCTATTTTTTGGGATGTCTCTATCTGTTACCAAAAGTTGTATATTGAGAATGGTGGGTCCCGCGCAATCTCACTACCTAATTCCAGATCCTACGCCACAACGATTTGTCCAACTGTGACGGAGCCAGAATTTTTATTAAGGGCTGTCAAAATATAAATAATTAAATACATCGAAAAATCATGTATAGTAAATATACATAAAATAAATAAATTATCTAGCAATATAATGTAATTTTCAGGCGAAGGGGTATCGCTTGACACCCCTTGGTTCAACGTGGCTTCGCCAGTATCGAACCAAGTAATATCACGGCGAATTCTTTAGAAAAATTATAATTTTTATAATGAAATTTGATAAATAAGGTCTCTAGTAAGTAGGGGTGTTCATGGTTTGGTTTAGATCGGTTTTTCCCTAAAAAGAAACCAAACCAAGTAAGTCGGTTTTTCAAATATTAGAACCAAACCAAACCAACTAAGTCGATTTTTTCTCGATTCGGTTTATATCGATTTTTCGGTTTTTTCGGTTATTTGTCGGTTTTTTTCTTAAATATAAGACATACACTACCAAACACACATTTCGGCAACCACATTTTCAACGTAACACTATCAAATCAATTGCCCTTTGACAAATATATTATTTACCAAGATATATTGATGATAATTGAATCAAATAGTGATGAATAATTTAAGGACTCAATTAAATATATATTATTTTTAACATGAAATAGATTCTTACACTTAATAAAAGAAAACTACCAATTAAACTAGAATGTAAAGGTAAAGAACCGTACTAAAAGGGCAAACGATTAATATTTACTATAAAATTTTTAAAACTTTGTATAAAAGTATACATATATATAGGTGTAATAATAAATTTAAAATAGCTACTCCTATATTCGGTTTGGTTCGATTTTTTTAATTAAAACCAAAACCAAACCAAATTTGATCGGTTTTTAAATTTCAAAACCAAAACCAAACCAAAACAAAAAGTATCGATTTTTTTGGTCGGTTTGATTTGGTCTTCGGGTTTTCGGATTTTTATGAACACCCCTACTAGTAAGTAGTTACATAATTTTCTTTTGTCTGGAAAAATAGAACAGCTTATTTGTGGTGCTTTCTTAAAGCCTATAACCTAATGGATGTAAGATTTTGGGGTCAAATCTTATTGTTTAAATAAGATATAACTTCATGGCATTTTTTCAAGTCCATTTTTACCCATCTTAGTAGAGTCAAACCTCTCTGACAGCCTCGTTTGTTCCAAAAAAAATTTGATTGTTATAACAAAATATTGTTTTAGAGAACAAATATTATAAGTTTATAACATAGCATGAAAATTAGTTCCAAAAGAAACTTAGCTTTTATAATGAATGATTGTTATATATCGATGTTGTTATAGATATGTCTAACTGTATAAGAGATAATCACGTTTATCTAAGAAAACTAGCATTTTTTAGTCACCGCTTTGCCAAATATACCTCAACTAACATAGGAAGAGTTCCTTTGAAGAATTCATAAAAAGAAGATAGTAAAAATAGAGAGTATACAAAAGGACCACATTTCATATCCAAACCATGTACAATCACTAAGCAAATTTGTTTCACAATACAAATCTTACAAAAATTCAAAACTCATAAAAGAGCCAAGAAATGGCAATAAGAAAATCCAGCCCAAGAATAAGCAGGTTTAGAAGAAGAAAAAAATTAAGAGTCAAGAATTATTGAGCGTTCCCGCCATGTTTGCAAATAAAGAATGAACCAAGAAAGTTACCTAAATATTTAACAAATAATTTTACACTACCTCCTGCAGTGATACAAATCTATTCTTCAATAGCTTCCTGAGTATCAAAATCAATAGCTGAATACAGCAACATGGTCTCTCCATAAATTGCTCAAATGAGGCCAGTATGATAGGGATTATATGCTTGTACAGGCATACCGGGGCCGTATGGATTGGCATTTGCTCCATAAGGGTTGGCGAAAGGATTCGCAGTCGGTTGTGGTTGGGGAGTCATCATCATCATATGTTGTTGTTGTTGCTGTAACATGAAAGCCTGTTGCTGGTTCGCCATGGCTGCCATTTGCACATTAGTTGGGGCTGCCACCATGTTTGATACGTAGAACGGGTCGTATCCAACGTTTGGCATCATTTGAGAAGCTACTGGTGCAGGTTCCCACGGATTATAGCTCACATTTTGGTTGGTTTGTCTCATTGCATCATCATACAAACTATCTAGCGTAAGTTTGTCAAGTCCTCCGGCCTAGTTTTTTACAAAAGTAGGAAGCGTCAGTATAAGTATGTCTCTTTATACACAACAACAACAACAACAACAACAACAACCCAGTAAAGTCCCACTAAGTGGGGTCTGGGGAGGGTAGTGTGTACGCAGACCTTATCCCTACCCCAATAGGGCAGAGAGGCTGTTTCCAATAGA
Source organism: Nicotiana sylvestris (assembly GCF_000393655.2). Lineage (NCBI taxonomy): Eukaryota > Viridiplantae > Streptophyta > Magnoliopsida > Solanales > Solanaceae > Nicotiana > Nicotiana sylvestris. The sequence continues at coordinate 20,833,448 of NC_091067.1, read as the reverse complement.
CCCTCGGCTCAGGAAGATGAAAATAAAACAAGAAAACAAGAAAAGACAATTCATCAGTAACGTCAACAAACATAACCATAGAAATAATGACAGCATCCTAAAAACCATAAAATAGATGACATGCAATAACCATAACCCACAACTAAGGTCTAGAGCTATGGAAAACAGTAAGGTTAGTGTGAAGACATTAACCACAAGCCTGTCTAGGACCAACCTACTCAAACTCGCTTCGCCCCCGGAATGGAGGAGGAGAAGTTCGACTACCACCCTATCCTACAACCCTAATGCTCGACCTCCAAACCTTTCTATCAAGGGCCATGTCCTCGGAAATCTGCAATCGTGTCAGGTTCTGCCTGATCACCTCTCCCCAATACTTCTTAGGTCGTCCTCTACCTCTTCTCGAACTCACTAAAGCCAGCAGCTCACACCTCCTCACCGGAGCATCCAAGCTTCTTCTCCGCACGTGCACGAACCATCTGAGTCTTGCTTCCCGCATCTTGTCTTCCACAGAGGCCACACCCACTTTCTCCCGAATATCGTCATTCCTAATCTTATCTATCCTAGTGTGCCCGCACATCCACCTCAACATCCCGCATCTCAGCTACCTTCATCTTCTGGATATGAGTGTTCTTAACTGACCAGCACTCTGCCTCATACAACATGGCCGGTCTAACCACCGCCCTATAAAACTTACCTTTGAGTATCGGTGGCACTTTCTTGTCACATAAGACTCCAGATGCTAGCCTCCATTTCGTCCACCCCACTCCTATGCGGTAAAGTGACGTCCTCGTCAATCTCTCCATCCCCTTGAATAACCGACCCAAGGTACTTGAAACTACCTCTCTTGGGATGACCTATGATCCAAGCTCACATCCATGCCTACTTCCCTCGACTCGGCGCTGAACTTGCACTCCAGGTACTCCGTCTTAGTCCTGCTCACTTTGAAACCCTTAGACTCGAGAGCCTGTCTCCAAACCTCCAACCTCTCATTAACACCGTCTCGCGCACATCTAAATCTTCTGCATATAGGGGTGGATCCACGATTTAACTTGATGTGTTTGACCTTTAAAATTCTCTTACTGAACTCGTTGTGCTTTTGAGATTTCGCAGTTCAATATTTGTTTAAATTTCATAGGTTTTCCCATGAATATCTATGCTCCATATCGAAAATATTGGGTTCAGTTGAACCCATTGTACGAAGATTGCATGCACCTCTACTTGCATCCCATTACTTTAGCCTCCCAAATTCAAGACGGTGAAACCATAATGTTGTCTTTACAATACGATTCATTCAATTTTTTAGTGTCAATGGGCACTGATTAAAAGCAGTGAAATGAGAAAGATGCGTAATTGTACCAGTTTACTCGTCGTAGTGGCACTCTCATTCGAGCTGGGAGCTTCGACAAGAGCCAATTCCCAGCCTGTAGCTCCATTAGTAAGATTTGAAACAGCTGAAGCCGGTGGGTTGCTAGAGCCTGTGACAGCACCAAGAGTCAGAATAACAAGGCTCGGGCGAGTTTCAAACATAGTATATGGTGCAATTGATTCTGAAACACGTACCAACTGGTACGATAGCTAAAGCCAAAGAATTTTTCTCATCTAGTTCTGCAACTGCTGGAGAAGGATCATCCAAAGACTAGGGACAACAAATATGAGGCTTTAAATATCCAATCATAGAGTTAAGTACAATAAGGTTATAGATGAAATATGTCTTGAAACTATTACCAAAAGATCAGCAGGTTCTGCCGGTGGAGCTTCCGTTTTAACCGGCTCCGGCTTTGGTTCAGGTTCCTTTTCAGGTTCAGGTGGAGGGGGAGAACGGGAGCCAGCATCTTTGACCTCTGAGTCCTTTTTGTACTCAATAGCCAAAATAACTTTGGGTTCCTGGATGTTGAATATAAATTGCATAGAAATTTAAGATCTCGTTGGAGTAAAACAGACTTGTACATATCATAAGCTATCAGTTTTTTGAACTGCATTATTTTCAAAGAAGTATTTTCACATGCTCGGCCCAAGAAAAATAATCAGGTCCGCACGTGAGGGGGCTTGTTAAACATAAATAAATATAAGTATTCCTTCGATGTTTACTAGCTCCGTCCAGAGATAATTGACATTTATCAAGGCATGAGAGAAGATTGCTTACCGAATCTTTCCGCACGGTAGAAGCTCGTGGTGCTTCTCTCACATACTCCTCCATTGCTTGTAAAAATGATGCAGGGGGCTTGATTATAAATAAAATGCAAAAAGATTAGGGAAACATCTACAATGATGCAATCACGAAAAAAATTGCATATATTTACCAGAAAAGTTTTCTCGTACCTGCTCAATTTTAATAAATTTCTCGCCACGTCCCACGTCGATACTTTTACATATTTCGTAAAACTCTGAAAGCGCTTCAGCCTAAAAATAAATGGAGATGTATCAGCAAAGGTGTCTAAATTCCTAAAGGAACACAGTCTCTTGAACTGTTTTGATGTATACTAGCTGGCTCTGAAAACAATCTTTCGGGATGGTACCTGCTGACCAGCCCTGCGGTATATATCGAGAGACCTAAGAGCATCTGTCCGTTGCATCTCAAAGAACTGCCAAGTAAAATAATTCGGTTAACTTTTATTAGTTATTCCAGAGGAGAAATAAGACTATCTATATTACAGCCATAAGAAAAGCCCACCTTGTCAACTAAATTAACTGTACCATCACTGATAGCGTTATAGATTTTAATGCTCTCTGAAGCAACCTATCAAAATTATAATAAGCAATCAGATAGTGAGAAACCAAATACATTAATCATTTCTGATAAATCGGTGAAGTAACAGATCACTTACCATTGAAAGTGCTAACTGAACCACAAAGTTGTGAACAGACGCCCCTTGTGGCTGCATGAAAGTTTCATGATCATAAGTTTAAGCACAATGTACTGTATATGCCATCTGAAACAAGGACATTTTGTCAAAGTAGCCACCATATTGAACTGATTATGAAGAGTAATGTACCTGACAGCCGATAATACGATACAGAAGTTGTTGTAAGGCTGGTAACTGTTCAAGCAACTCCGGCGTGTCTAAATCTTTAGTTCTCTGCATTAAATGCATTAAAATATAAGGAAATCTCAACACTCAGATGTTTCACTTCACCTAAAGATAAGAAGATTTGTATAAAAAGCAACTGGATCCTCATAATATAGAAGACTGTTAATATCCACAGAGATAGGCCATCTAAATATAAGAAGATTGATACATACATATGTTTTTTGTTTTTTGGGAAAGATAATATGTAGGTATGTGTGTGTGTGGATATATACAAACAACACACACACACACACACATATATATATATAATATGTACGTATGTATATATGTATATATGCATGTGTACATGTATGTGTGTGTGTGTGTGTGTGTGTATATATATATATATATATATATATATATATATATATATATTCCTTTCAACTAACTATTGGAAGAGATTAAAAGGGATGGTTCTCTTACCGGACGATCGGTCTCCACATCATATGTCAGCACTCGAAAACATTCCAGCCTCTCCTCCAGGAACAAGGCATACGAACGCACCCAAGCAGAGTAATCCCATGCTGAAGAGTTTATCAGAACACTTTTCAATTTCAGAGTAAAGCACTACGGCCAACTTACTATAATCAAGAAATAGGTAGATAACATGCATACCATTTGGACTAGAGTCATCTTTGAAATGAGCCATGTTAAGCATGCGATTTCTGCTGCGACCATAGTTAATAAGTTCCTCCTGGAATGTAGGGTCCACCTCTCTTAAAGCACGGTGAATGACAATCAATGTTTTTAACGCAACCTGTAAACAAACAACAGTGACAAATGAATCAGTAAAGGTGCTTTAAGTGTCAACTTTAGTGAGGATGCGAGTTAAGATTATCAAAATATCATTGCTATTCAAAGCGCGATCAGCTTTTATGCTTGACGAATTGATGTGAAACCAAGCATATTAAAGCAAAGTAAAATGATTCCTTAAACATTTAAACGAATATTTGATTAACAACATTATTCCTCAGCTCCAAAAGTTAGACCTTTCACAAAAGCAAGACGATATTTAGTCCTTTGCGACTGAAGCTAATTTAAGAAAGGAAGGGCTTATAATCTGATCTGTCCTCACTCCTCACCAATGAAATTAATGTCAGAGGCCATCCGAATCATGTGTCAGTAGACAGAATAACTAAGTACACAGCACACATACTGTTGTCTTATCTTATATGCTCTAGATAAGGCTCTTAAAATATTGGATTTCAACATGAACAAGCGAAAGACAACCCAAATCTTAATGGGTCTTCATAGGAACTTAGTTGCATCAATTTTCTATTGAATCATGATGCTATGATGTAATGTTGCCTTATACTTTACAAACTAAACACAGTAATGTCGTCTTACACTTTAAAAGCTACACAATCCCACGACATTATAATGTTCAAAAGCGTATCTTTCCCCTTATATTAGCTCATTGGGGTGTAAAACAACCCTATAGGGCTAAAGTTCACCGACCTGAGTTTATCTGATACCACCTAGCCACTAGTGTGTGATGATGGTGCCTTTAGACAACAAAGACTCTACATAAGCCAGCAACCAGATTGAAGCTCCAGTAATCAGGTGCTATACAAGATAAAAGTGATACATCAAGAAGTGAGAAACCGTGGAAACTCACCTCGTGACCCACAAAAGTACAGTACCGCTGGCATTGCTAAGTCTTGACGTAGACACTAGAATGCTGCAAGGCGAACATTACCCTATTGAGGATCTTAAAGTGATATACCCCTTAAATGCAGGTCCCTCTTGATCCAAGAAGAGAAATTGTGCGGCATAGAACAATGGACTGACTGCCCAACCATAGATGAATTGTTACATTTAGTTTTGTGGCCTAGCCCCAACGGGGTAGTGTATATGAATCCTAACTCGTCTAACCCTTAAAATAGAAAGCAATTACTCTTGGAGGAAGTTGTTGCTTCAAATGAAGTAATTATGTGGATCTTCTTCACTTCAGTTGAATAGTTTGAAACCTGGAAGCTAATGAACAGGGAATTAATACCTTATTCAATGTATAGCACTTTTTCGCTTGGAAATTTTGGCACAATTAACGTAATAACGTAGCATTTATTGGACTATAACTCAGTTACCAAATTGCAAGCTTATAGGCTTGGAATACAAAAATTCCCTGTGTGTTCCTGGTCTCTCGCGCAAAAGGAAAGAAAAGAAACGTAAAATGAATATCTATCTTAAAGTGTTCACAAATAAAGTCATAGGAAGCAGTTGTATCTCACGTCTACTCTTAGAATCTTTATGGTAATCTGTGCGGTTGTAAATAAGAAACAAAGATTAAACTAACAGGACTTCGCCAAATCAGTATTTTGAGGACTACTTCTCATTAGGTATGAAGCATGATTATAATGAGTTTATCTTTCATGAAAAAGGTGGTGCTACCAAATTGAATTTGTTATCCATACCGCCCAATTATGCGTCTTCGACAATCTTCTTGCAAGAGCGTGAATGCAGTATGCAACATCAGCTCGAGGCCTGGTAGCCGAAATGGCAGAAAAAATGGCTGAAAAATGAGAATCAGAAAATTCTATCAAGTCCCATTCTGGATGTAGTTTGTCGCTATAATTCAGTAAGTTACATCTCCATAACATGAAGATCTGATGCTTTTACCTCTTATGTACTTCTCTTTTGCTGGCTGTTCAACATGATTTGTTGCCTTAACTATAGCAATATCCAATTCCTAAAGAACATTAAGAAAACAGGTATTGAGAGAGCACCCCAAAATGGAAATAGAATGATAATAGGCAGCAAAAAAGAATATCATTACCTTATAGCCGCTATTAATTTTAGCTAAACTGACAGTAGTTGTATCCTTGAGTGCTCCAAGGGTTTTCCTTAAACTGTTCTGCGTACCTCCTCCCGACATTTCCTCTCTTCACGGCAAGAACTTCCAGCAGGCAGTGGCTATAATAATAAGTCCTACATTAAATGAATTCAAATGTACCGTAACGAAACTAAACGTTTCTCCAATGATCAAGATTGATTCAATAAAATTCCAGAAGAAGTGACAGAATGCTATCCTCTAAACTATTAGATAACCGACCACTTAGAATCCGACCAATTGCATACAAAAGACACAAAATAATGACTTTCGACAAATCTTCTACTCATATGGTATTTCACCTGAAATCCGAACACCCTATATCTAAGTCATTTTGATTTTGGTGAATCTAAACAAAAAATCAAAGAATTAAAAGAACCCACCAAGAATCAGGCTGCACATTGATTCAAACACTCAAAATCAAAGATCCAACAAAGTCAAAATTCAATCTTTACTCATATCATACATCAAGTTTTCAGCTCAACCAATAATCCCGCGACCAAAATGGCCAAAAGGGTCTCTTCCTCTGTACAAATAAGAACCAAAATAGCAGGTTTAAAAATCAACTTCATTATCAAAGATCCAACAAAGCTCAAAACTTCAATCTTTACTCATTTTATACCTCAATTTTCAGCTCAACCAATAATTCCAAAACCAAGAAAGCCAAAAGGGTATCTTCTTATGAACAAACAAAAGCAAAAAAGGCAGGTTATAAACTTAACTTCATAATCAAAGATCCATTGAAACTCAAAAATTCAATCTTTACTCATTCATACCTCAAATTTTCAACTCAACCAATAATTCCAAAACCAAGAAAGCCAAAAGGGTCTCTTCCTATGAACAAATAAGTACAAAAATAGCAGGTTTAAAACTCAATTTCATAATCAAAGATCCAACAAAACTCAAAAATTCAATCTTTACTCATTTATACCTCAAAATTTTCAACTCAACCAATAATTCCAAAACCAAGAAAGCCAAAAGGGTCTCTTCCTATGAACAAATAAGTACAAAAATAGCAGGTTTAAAACTCAATTTCATAATCAAAGATCCAACAAAACTCAAAAATTCAATCTTTACTCTTTTATACCTCAAAATTTTCAACTCAGCCAATAATTCCACAACCAAGAAAGCCAAAAGGGTATCTTCCTAAGAACAAATAAGAACCAAAAAAGCTCAACTTCACAGTTAAAGATCCAACAAAACTCAAAAAATCAATCTTTACTGATTTTATACCTCAAAATTTTCAACTCAACCAATAACTCCACAACCAAGAAAGCCAAAAGGGTATCTTCCTGTGAACAAATAAGAACCAAAAAAGCTCAATTTCATAATTAAAGATCCAACAAAACTCAAAAATTCAATCTTTACTCATTTATACCTCAAATTTTCAGCTCAATCAACAATCCCACAACCAATAAAGCCAAAAGGGTGTCTTTTTATGGAAAAATAAAAATCAAAAAGCAAGTCTGAAAACTGAAAATTCAAGTGAAGTTGAAGAATTTCAGAGAGAAATTTGAGGAGAAAGAAAAGAGGGGTGGAAGGGGGGAGGGGGTGTTAGGACAAGGGGGAGTCTTTTTTGGTGGCCTGCAGCATAGAGAAGAAAAGTCTCCAACAATGAATTTGTTTTGGTTGGCGGTCGGCGTCATTTACCATTTAATTTTATTGTATTTTTTAAAATTTAAGCATATCTATACACTTTCTTTTGTCAATTCTTATGTGTATTCTCTACTCATATAATTGTACACGTTACTTGTGTGTGTATATATCCTCTCTGTCTACTGTTTCACTCCTTTCTTTTGCTTCTTTCTTCCATATATAGAAGCTTCGTGTGACATTTTAGTGTTGAATTTAAGTTTGATGCATTAATCAAACAGGGGTTGTGATAGAGTGATAATTATTCTTTCATTGTTAATCAGAAATTTCAGATTCGAGTTTTGACATGAAGTTGTATTTGTTAGGGAGCTTTTTACCCACTTTAAGTTCTAAGTATGAATTTTCTTTGTTAGGGAGCGCTTTATACTTCAATATTTAGGATTTTTCAGTGCGAATTCAGATTTAGTTGAACCCCAATGAAAATACCGAATAATGAAAAACCAACAAAAAAGTTCGATGCATTGAGTCTATAAAACTAACACAATAGTTAGTTTTTTTGATAATTTATAATCTAGTAAAGCGGTGTGGGATAATATTAGATATGTTATTGTTGTTGTTGTTTTATAATCTAGCAAAGATGATAATTAATTACTTGCGGAAAAAAAAAATATATATATATATATATATATATATATATATCTTAAATTATAATGTACGTTTACTTGCAGCTTTGGAAATTATGCACCTTTTTTTTGGTTTTCGCGATTTACTAATCTGATTAATTTATGTTGCATAGTAGAATTCACTAAAAGGGACAAAGAACTAATTATAATTAGTTATCTTATTTCTATTACTAACCACAATCCTTTAATCGCGAATGAAAGAATCTCAACTTACAATACTTTTAGATTATGAAAATTTGGCTAAGGTGCGTGCAAGATGGGCGGAGGAGTGGAGGAAGTAACGGCAAAAAAATGTATAATAATTATATCAATAAATACAAAATATATGTCATTATCTTTACTTAAATTTTACCCATTTATGGAATTTGTTGTTGTTATCTTTACTTAAATTTAGCACTTAATTATAATTAATTCAAATGTGATGTGTACATCATGTTGAATACTAATAAAAAATAAAAAAGACAAGCTTTTAGTTGCCTATTTGTTGTTTTTATACTCCATACAGATATAATAGCATTAGTATTATTTGTGAAAACATAAAAATAACGAAGTTTAATATTAAAGTAAAATACTTAAACTTTGCATTCAAGGAAAAGAAAATAAAGAATAAAGCTAATTGACCTTAATTTGTATGCTTCTCTAAAAAATCATATTAACTAAATTCATGTGGAGATTGGATAAATCTAGACTGTTAAATGTGGTGCGTGAAGCTTTAATAACTAAATTCATGTGAAGATTTCTTTTTGCCTTCTTTTCAAATATATCACTTTTTTGTTATAATTTTCTTGATTTTTTTTTCTCATTCAGTGTGTTTAATATTTGCAGTCGACTAATTCGAAGTCCCACCGCATAAAATCCCTTAAATGGGAGTATTTCCTATCAAATTTTTTTAATCTTAGGGCTCGAACTTGAAGCTTCTGATTAAAAATACTATCTTATCTATTTTACTATGGCCCTAGATAATAATTCTCAATTTTCTTATTATATATTTTCTAGTTGTGGTAAGCTTTAAAAAAAGAATAATTGCTAAGCCCAATAAAATTTGAAAAAATAATACTAGCAGTAAAATTCTTCCATTTAACTACTCCGTCTCAGAAGAAAAAGTTGTCAGAATACGGAAGCGTACGATGAATACCCAACAATAAATAAATTTCTTATACTATTGTTATGATCAAATGTAGACCGTACGATTAAGTGGTGATGAGATGGATCATCAGTAATGTGGGACCCAAAAGTTTGAGATGTGTAGTAGCTGTCCACAGCTGAGATGAGATGAGCTCAAAAGACAAATCCACAACTACATGTGCAATTTAGTGAAACTGACCACATTGTACTAACCTGTACCTGCTAACATCAATCTTGTTTTTTAAACAAAAGGAGATGTGATAGAGAGAAAAAGGACACTATTTTCTTGATTTGGTATATAACATTTGAGTTACCAATGGGGCTTTGCTAATTTGAAAATACCTAAATTTTCATTTTTTTTTACGTTAGGTTAGTGTGGGGATGACAAATGGTGCGGTGCGATGTGGTTGCGGGACAAACTCGCGTTAACTGGCAAGGATTTCAACCCGCCTCGCACCACTCCGCATAGCATTTCCATCGGCGTTCACCCGCCTCATACCAACACCTGCATCCACATGCCCCGCCCTGCCCCGTGCCGTATATATATACATATATTTCTTATTTGTTAGTTTTTTTTCTTTTGAGATTTTCGATGGAATTTTCAGTCTAATAAAAACAAATGCAAGATCTTTTCTTGATCATGTACTGAATTCGTCAATAAGAAAAAAAATATTTTTGTTGCTCACTTTAAAACCGCAAATCACCCCTTTTAATGTATTACTATTCATTATAAGTAGTATTTTACATTATAGTTGTTTCTATTCATATTAACTCTCTATATTATTATCTTACCTTTATATCTTATCATTCACGATATATTAATTTTTGCTCTAATCTGATCACGAAATTTCAAGCAAGTATTTTACTCTTTGTCTATGCACATTAATAATTAAAAAAAGAGCTGTCTAAAAAAATATAAAACTGAAGTAGGCATATATATCAAGCAGAGAAAGAATAGAAGAAGAACCAATGGTTTCATACACTTCTTTCAATTTCTGAATGTGATGTTAAAAAATTAATATTGTAATCATTAGCTGAAAAAAGTTTCAAAATGTTTCCCACTAATGAACTTCATTTCTCTAAGATAATTTGAAATACAAAATTTGGTTAAGAATTTTAAATAGCTTTTACTATTTTGATTAGAAAGTTTACCGCATTTTTCATTCTTATTTTGTGTTGCTGGATAATTTGCAGAATAGGCCAATCACAAAAGTTGCTTAAACTCGCGTAAACCCGCATAGACCTGCAATTCGCTCCGCATCAGTTTTTTCTAAAAATTACCTCAACTCGCCCCTGCCCCTGCCTCCGCCCCGCATAGCTTTAAACCCGCACCGCCCATTGTCATTCCTAGGTGAGAACTCGACTAATTTTACGCGTCGTGTAAGGCCCAGTAAAAAAAATACACTTTATTAGGGTTATTTATTTCATGATCAATTTCATTGTTAATTAATGCTAAAAGATGAATTCCTTAATATATATTAAACCATCTAAAAACTCAATTAAAATGGACGGGAGGGAGTAATAAAATAATTAATCACATCTTGCTAATTACTACATTTATTTGAAAATATTACACTAACGGGCTTTGTATTTTAAGGATTATAAATCTTTTCAGAAACTTAAATATTACGCACATAGAGAGAGAGAACCAACTTTAGTGATTTTGTTTCTTGAAAAGGTATTGAGTAGTAAATTTTTAAAGAAATGTTAGAAAACTTGATTATCGGTTAATTAATTGTGTAGAAAACATTCTTAGTGGGACATAAAGAACAAAACCAGCATCTTTAATAAAGGAATAAAAGAAAATTTAAAACACAGCATGACAAAAGGGTATTATTTGTGCTTGGTGGGCAATTACTGTATTATTCCTTTTTAGACTGGCACAAACCTAAGGAAAGATCTAAAACCAATAATTGAACAATAAACAAATAAAAAGTAATCCTAGTTCATGAACGCATAAAATATTTATTTATTTGGTTCCGTATGAAAGCATTTGATAATTAAATTTTTGGGTGGTTTACCTCTTTCTTAATCAAATGAGAGGTTAACATTTTCATTGTCAAAAGTTGTTTACATAAGTTAGAAAGCGCACTTAGAATCTTTCAGGACTCCAAATTATTAAATTCCTTTGAGATTTAAGTCAATTCGCTTAATTACCATGAAGGGAACGCATACGCAGAGGTTTTGAGTTCGACTCTTGAATATGGAAAAAGAATTTGATAGAAAACGCTTTCCTTTTAATGGATCTTATGCGGCAAGAATCCGGGGAACTGTACAAATATTAGATTTTTAGGCTACTATATAAGTTGTAGCTGATTGCAGAAATGTAAGGTAAAACTGCATACAATGTTATTCAATCTGTATTGCTGTAAAATCAATAAATCAATAAACTTTCTGAAAAACAGAAACAGAAAGTTAGTAGAACTTGAACGTCAAAATAAATTCTGAAAAAGTATAGGAATAAATCGAGCCCACTGAATACACAGTGTATTCTTAAGGAAATTATTCCCCTCAAGTACCCGAGGTTATGGAATATATCCTCCCAGGATAGAACGATTTAACTCACCAGCGTATTGGTACCAAAAACTCTGGTGATCGGTGAACAACTCAATGGTCGTAAAACACACTGGAAAATATTGTGCAGAAGAAGAAGAAGATAATCAGAAAATTTTTGTAAGTAACTATTCTAAGATTTAAAGGCATATTTATAGCCAATTTGGCACTGTTTCTAAAAAGGTTTGCAACCTTTCAGAACAGCCATAGCTGTTGGAACATGTGGGAAAAAGTGCGGGAAAAACAAACGGATTTAAAATAATTCGGGAAAGAAAATGGATCGGACCGGACCGGATCGCGGGTCATGGATTATTTCGGATTGAATTTTTGTTAATTAATTTAATTAATTAATTAATTGAAAAGAATTTTGTCCAAAAAAAATAATCAATCAATCGATCTTTGACCAAATCCAAATCCGAAGCCGAAGCCGAGCCGAGCGAACGACGACGACGGCGCGAGGCTTGCCTTCTTCTTAACTCTTTAAGAGCTAAAAGACGAGCTTCTCTATATATACGCATTTTTTTTTCTTCTACCAATAAGGGACAAAGTGCATTAGTAAACGATCTTTGACCAAATCTGAAGCCGAAGCTGAAGTCGAGCCGAGCGAGCAACGATGACGACGATGGCGCGAGACTTGCCTTCTTCTTAACTCTTTAAGAGCTAAAAGATGAGTTTCTCTATATATACACAAAGATATTCTTTCCTTCTACCAATGAGGGACAAAGTGCATTAGTAAAGTGAACTAATTCAAAATTTCACTTCCCTCCATTTTTTTCCCCATCATTTTTCCATTCACACCTCTATTGGTATTAATAACAAAACTCAACAATCCCCTACATGAATGAGGAATAGTTATAAACTTAAAGGAATGCACGAACATGTGTGTGTTTTATATGCAAGAATTAATTGCATCTGAATAAGTAGGTTTCCCTTTGAACTTTTCGTAGTGAACTTATATCGGATATACTCGGTCAATCGGTAGATTTGATATTTTTGAACCGTCGAGCTTTGTTGTATACCTAGACAATATAAGTCACACAATCAATCCTTAACCGTCTATGGTTCTCACGGTTGTGTTCGTTTCAGCCATGAACACCACCTGATTTCATGAGTGCTTAGAGAATAAGCCTTTACTTTCATTCCCGTTGAAGCGGTTTACACTTCACACTTACATAGGTGATTCCTAAACCTGTAATCCTAAAGACACATTATCTGGCCATACCCTGCCAGACTTAGCAAATCATTAAAAAGCTTTAAGCTTTATTGACTCATTAAAAAGCCTTAATGTTTTACCTTGTTTTTTAAATATTGTCTTCATCACGAGAATGGTTGATATATTTGACAATATTGAACTGTCATTCATAACTTTGTTTGATCTCTTTGAACCTAGCTCTTGGGATCTCTAGTCTGCTAGGTAGAGTTACCGCTATGATGACTTGTCCTAGGCCTTAACCCCATTCCATTTGATGATCTTTCAACTGCCTCTCTAGATAGGCCTTTTGTAAGTGGATCCGACACGTTATCTCTCAACTTTACGTAGTCAATTGTGATAATTGTCTAAGGGTATTGTGTCTCCGTCATATATGACGAGATTTTCCGTTATACATAATGCTCCCTGCCCTACCTATTGTCGCTTAACTATCACAATGTATACAAATATGTGCTAAAGGTTTGGGCCAAAATGGAATATCTTTCAAGAAATTCCAGAGCCATTCAGCTTCTTCATCGGCCTTATCTAAAGCTATGAATTCAGATTCCATTGTAGAACGGGTGATGCACGTTTGTTTGGATGATTTCCAAGACACTGCTCCACCCCCAATTGTGAAAATATATCCACTTCTGGATTTAACTTCAGATGATCCAGCGGTCCAATTTGCATCACTATATCCCTCGATCACGAAGGGATATTTGTTATAATGCAAAGCATAATTTTGAGTATGTTTCAGATACCCCAAAACTCGTTTCATTGCCATCCAATGTATTTGATTGGGATTACTTGTAAACCGACTCAGTTTGCTAATAGCACATGCTATATCTGGTCGCGTACAATTCATGATATACATCAAACTTCCGAATACTCTTGCATAGTCCAGTTGTGAGTCACTTTCACCTCCATTCTTTTGAAGTGCATAACTCACGTCAATTAGAGTCTTGGTAATTTTGAAATCCAAATACTTGAACTTGTCAAGTACCTTTTCAATATAGTGAGACTCTGATAATGCTAGACCTTGTGGAGTCTTGTGAATTCTGATTCCTAAGATCACATCAGCAACTCCTAAGTCTTTCATGTCGAATTTGCTAGCCAGCATGCTCTTTGTAGCATTTATATCTGCCATACTTTTGCTCATTATCAACATGTCATCAACATATAAACAAACAATGACTTCATGACCTGGAGTATTTTTAATGTTAACACATTTGTCCCACTCGTTGATTTTAAATCCACTTGCCAACATTGTTTGGTCAAATTTTGCATGCCATTATTTGGGTGCTTGTTTAAGTCCATAAAGCGACTTAACAAGTTTGCACAGTTTCTTATTCTTTACCAGGAACTACAAAACCCTCAGGTTGTTCCATGTAAATCTCTTCTTCCAATTCTCCATTTAAGAAAGTTGTTTTAACATCCATTTGATGGATTTCAAGACCATACACGACCGCTAGTGCCACTAACACCCTAATAGATGTTGTCACACCTCCTTTTTCCGTCCCCGCGAGGGGTGAAGGAGTTTTTTCTAATTAAAGGACAATCGAAACAGGATTTGTTTATTTATTTCAGAGTCGCCACTTGAGAGATTTAGGGTGTCCCAAGTCACCAATTTTAATCCCGAATCGAGGAAAAGAATGACTCTGTATTACAGTCTGCGAACCAGAAATCCGAATAAGGAATTCTGTTAACCCGGGAGAAGGTGTTAGGCATTCCCGAGTTCCGTGGTTCTAGCACGGTCGCTCAACTGTTATATTCGGCTTGATTATCTGATATAATACATATTATAAACTTATGTGCAAATTTTATCCTTTAGCCGCTTTTATTATTTTTATTTATTGTTATTATTTTACGGAGAATTGCAACATTGTGAAAACGTATTTCAAACCACGTCGCAATCAATGCACCCGTGGTTATCGACACATTTCGACTCCGTTGAGATTTGGATTTGGGTTACATAAATGCACACCCATATTTAAGAAAATAATTTGTTAAAGACGCGCCTAGAGCGACTAGCGTATTGTTGTTTTGGGAAAGGCCGTAAAATTTCACTAGACGGCCAACTCCGATGTTCTAAATAATTAATGCATACATTTGTGAGGGCCCCGCAATCTACATATTTTACTAGGCGAGGCTCGTCTCATTTATTTTAAATGGACAAATCTTAAAGCGACTACATTTTTCTATTAAAATTAGTCTCTAAAATAAAGAAAGAAAATCCTAATTAATTACGAGCTTTTATTTATTTATTTATTTAAGAAAGTATGGCATACTAATTGCTAGAATAATACAAATATTGATGAAAAGGAATTTTACTCAAAAATTCGAAATTATAAATAAAATAAAAATTCGACAACTAATATTCAAAAGAATCAAATATAGCTAGATTAAAACTCGCATTGTTATAAAAAAAACTATTGAGATTAATTATTCACAACCATTTGAAACTAGATTTAACCATAATTACTAATGCTTATTAGAAAGTTTATTAAACTTAAACGTTCTTCTAATCTTGTTTGAACTCAAATCGTGCCTTAATGCCTAATTCACGAAATTCAGTTTAAATTCATACCTTAGCTAAATTTAGCTACTTGTTCACGATTAACCTACTGTTGATAATCTTAAAACCTTCATAACTAGTGAATTAACCCGTTTTGCCAAACTGATTCATTAAAGACTAACTTATGTTATTTTCTCTTATTCCAATTATTATTCAGTAATACATGAAATAGCCTAAATACAATCAATAAAAGGAACAACGAAAAGCGACATTAAAACTTTAAAATTCAATTCTTCATATGTATTCATGCTTCCACATTATTAGCTTGCAATAGCTAGTGTTACAGTCGTGCACCTGATATTGGAAGCAAAAGAAAAGGAGATCAGTAGAAATTCAGTAGCATACAACAACAACACCACCCAGCAACCAATAACCAGCAACGAGAAACCAGTGACAGATTTTGAAATCAAGATAAAAATCCAGAAACACCAACAACAATCAACGGACAAAAGCCAAGGGAATCTTTTCAGATTTGAAAGACTAATTAATTGTTCAACCCTTAATTTCTGAATCCGTATATCAGAATATTTAGATTGTATATCAGGTGTATACTATTCTTCTTTTGAATTTTCAGAATGTTTTTCTTTTTATTTTTGGAATCTTAGTAATTTCAGAATTTTTCTCTCTATCTTCAATATTCAGCTCTCTCTTTTTATCTCTCCACTCTCCTTCTTTTTTTCCTGTCCTTTAAAAATCCGGTCAAGTCCCCTATTTATTACCATATTTCAGCATTTTTAAACATAAAACACACTATCTTCCCACTCATCCCCCTTTTAATCCCACTACCTAATGTTTTGTCCCCCACTACATTAAACAAATATATCAACCCCACCCATTACATCTTGTCCCCCATGCTTAACATAAAGAATTATATTATTCCCCCACTAATTTATGTCTTCCCTCCCCATTATATTAATCAATTATATCAAATGTTCAATTCCGAAAATACCCCTCCGACCTTACTGCAATTACCATTTTACCCCTGAACGTACTACAATTTACCAAACTACCCCCGTCAGCTATAACCAATTCACCTAATCAATTTCAACCAAAATACAGCAAATATGACCAATTTCTAAACAAATTTCAACAACAAATTCAAACTAAATGATGAACAACAAAGAAACAACTAAAATTATTTTGATTGAACAATATTTTTAACAACAAACAAACCTACTTTCAGATTCAACAACAACAACAAACAAGTATATTCAGATTTCTAAATTCAATAATCATTTGAACTTAAAATTAAATCTAACGACATTACAACCAACAATTTCTATATTAAAACTAAACAAGATCATGAAACAAACTGAAGAAATAATCAAAAATGATAATCAACAAACAAGAAGATCAAACTTATACTAATTTCGGATTCAAGAACAATCAAACAAAGTATGGACATAAATGAAAAGATTCAACAACAATAACAAGCAAGTTTTATTCAAATTCGAATTAAACTCGAATTAAGCTTAAACAAAACAAATAAACATATTCAAATCACTAAACTTCAAATAATCAATTGATCTTTTTAAATTAAATCCAACAAAATTATAACAAAGATACATTGAATCAAAAAATTAAAAACCAAAACATAACTTCACATTAAATCACTGAATTAAAAACGAACTTCAAACAAAATGAACACGAATTAAATCTATATTAAACAACAAACAACGGATTCAAATGATTTAAACAACATTAACAATTTCTGAAAAAAATACATAACAACACATGAAACAAACTGAAGAAATAATTAATTAAACTTCAATTTGAATCTAACGACATTAAACTAACAATTTCACATGAACAAACTGAAAAATTAACAAAACAATGAACACGAACAAAATAAAAATCAAACATTTACCGATTTTAGATTCGAGAATATCAAAAACAAAATACGGATAAAATGAAACTCAAACCCACTAACCGGATTGAAACCACGAACAACGACTGACCAACAATGAACTCGAACTGTGTATGGACTGTTTCGACAAACTCCGACCAAAGTGAAGCAGCGACGAGCTACTGTGACGGAGAAGTCGAAGAAGAAAGCAGCGTTTGGACTGTTGTTCGTTGGACGAAGCAGCAGGCGACGGGGAGAGGCAATAGCTATGGTGGCCTGGTATGGGTGGTTGGGAGCAGCTGCTCGACGTCTTGGCTTGGTCGTAGCAGAAGTAGCAGGAAGCAGAAGCAGGAGCAGCTTGCGAGGAGAAGAATGAAGAAGACGCAACAACGGTCGAGGTGAAGCAGAAAAAGCAACAGCGACGAGCTTGCAACTCGTCCATGGTCAGCAGCGACGGGCTGGAAGTTCAGGTGGTCGTCCGACATGGTCGTGGTGGACGTGAGGACTGTGGTTGTTTGGGTTTGCTGGAGGGGTCGTTTGAGAAGGTGAAGCAACAACGATGGCTTTTTGAGACGCGGCGACGATGTTCGTTGACGGGCTGCTTCAAGTGGTCGATGGAGCTGTTCGTCGTTGATGGCTGGAGCTCGACGGATGGTGGTGCAATGAAGACGACGCAGCAGGGGTGGCGGGGCAGCCATGGATGGCTTGTTTGGAGCTTGAAGAAGAAGAAAGAAAAAGAGGGGGGGTGGCGGATGGGTAGTGTTTTAGGTTTTTTTAGTTTTCTTTTGTGAAATGTAAGATAATAGGGGTGTTGGGTTATGGACTGGGTCGACCCGGTTTGGAATGGACCGGGTCGTGGAGGAAGGTTGGGTATTTTTTTTGGCTTGTGGCTTGAATTTGAAGAAGAGCCCAATTCCGATTTTCTTTATATTTTTGCTCTCTTTTCTTCTTTTATTTTTCTAAAACTAAATTCTAAAAATCCTTAAATTATTATTAAGTTATAAAAGCGCAAATTAACTCCCAATAACAATTAACACACAATTAAGTAATAATTAAGCATAAAATTGTACATTTGGACATTAAATGCTAAAAATGCAAAAGATGCCTATTTTTGTAATTTTCAATTTTTTGTAACACAAACTTAATTACTAACAATTGTAGAATTAAATCATACATGCAAATGCGACGTATTTTATATTTTTATTAATTTAAACAAATAAACATGCACAAACAAAATACAAATAATTATACAAAAATACCACAAAAATACAAAAATGCACACAAAAAGGAAAATTGTTTTATTTTGAATTTTTTGGGAGTAATTCTTTCATAGGGCAAAAATCACGTGCTTACAGCTGTCCCTCTTTGCCCGAAGACACGAAGGGTTTTCGTGCAAAGATAAAGTGGGCGATTTTTGCCCATCCGAGTACTCCGTGTGAAGCATTTTTTGAAAGATTTGGCCGAACCTTTGCTTCAGAGGTTTCCTACATACTCTGGGCTAAACAGGAATCAGGTCAATGTAGTTCGGGAAGTTTTGGTAGCTGGGACTACCATGGGACTGCAATGTTACTGCTGTTGCATGCTACTTTTACTTGTTTGCTGACCTCCTTATTACACCATGCTTAAAAGAAAAATCAAGAAGTTAGGCTAGACTACGGATTACAAGATCCCATCTATATTCCATTTGTTCTTGATGCCTTGCTTTCTTGTCGGCTTGCGTCGATTTCGGTGCGTCTTTCTTCCGAGAACTGACGGGGATGACACCGACCTTTTGCTACTCTAAATACCAATTCTCACTGTCTGGTTCGGTCCCCTGGGGATATGGCTTTCTTCATTAAGCTTTGTTATGCTGGGCATAATTCAATGTTCACAGGCCGCTTCTTTCAAGATGCGTCTTTTCTCCTTTTTGACTCATGCGCTTAATTTTGCGCTGGGATCTCTTGGTGCAACCTTCCGCTTTCCGGTGCTGGGGATTTTTATTGTTTCCCATTGGGGATTCCTGTTGGATTCTTCTGCTTTACTGACTTGCAATGTATTCCTCTATTATATGGGTGTGCTCCCAACTTCAACCAACAACTTTGAAAAATAAAATCGTCATTCCTCTCTTCAGGCGGGCTCCTGACTTCATCAACAACTTTGAAAAATAAAACGCCTTTACTTTCTTCAGGCTGGCGAGATTTCAAAAACTTTTAAAAATAAAATGCCTTTCCTCTCTTCAGGCGGGCTCCTGACTTCAACAACAACTTTGAAAAATAAAATGCCATTCCTTTCTTTAGGCTGGCGAGATTTCAACAACTTTTAAAAATAAAACGCCTTTCCTTTCTTTAGGCTGGCGAGATTTCAACAACTTTTAAAAATAAAACGCCTTTCCTTTCTTCAGGCGAGCTCCTGACTTCAACAACAACTTTGAAAATAAAAAGCCATTCCTTTCTTTAGGCTGGCGAGATTTCAACAACTTTTAAAAATAAAATGCCTTTCCTTTCTTCAGGCGGGCACCTGACTTCAACAACACTTTGAAAATAAAATGACATTCCTTTCTTTAGGCTGGCGAGATTTCAACAACTTTTACGCCATTCCTCTCTTCAGGCGGGCTCCTGACTTTAACAACAACTTTGAAAATAAAATGCCATTCCTTTCTTTAGGCTGGCGAGATTTCAAAAAATAAAACGCCTTTCCTCTCTTCAAGCGGGCTCCTGACTTCAACAACAACTTTGAAAATAAAATGTCATTCCTTTCTTTAGGCTGGCGAGATTTCAAAAAAATAAAAATGCCTTTCCTCTCTTCAGGCGGGCTCCTGACCTCAACAACAACTTTGAAAATAAAATGTCATTCCTCTCTTCAGGCGGGCTCCTGACCTCAACAACAACTTTGAAAAATAAAAAGCCTTTCCTTTCTTCAGGCGGGCACCTGACTTCAACAACACCTTTGAAAATAAAATGCCATTCCTTTCTTTAGGCTGGCGACATTTCAACAACTTTTAAAAATAAAACGCCTTTCCGTTCTTCAGGAGGGCTCCTCACTTCAACAACAACTTTGAAAATAAAATGCCATTCCTTTCTTTAGGCTGGCGAGATTTCAAAAATAAAACGCCTTTCCTCTCTTCAGGCGGGCTCCTGACCTCAACAACAACTTTGAAAAATAAAACGCCTTTCCTCTCTTCAGGCGGGCTCCTGACTTCAACAACTTTGAAAATAAAATCCTATTTGAGGGCGGATGAACCCAAAATATCCTATTTGAGGGCGGATGAACCCAACATATCCTATTTTGAGGGCGGATGAACCCAATTTCTTCAACTTAAATGTAAAGACTGAAATATATTCCTCAGTTATATGGGCGGGCTGCCAACTTCAAAACTTGAAATTTAAATCGCCATTCTGTTCTTCAGGGGGCTCCTGACCTCAACAACTTTCTTAAATATTAACACCTCCATTCTCCAGGCGGGCTCCTGACTTCAACTCTAATACTTTAAAAATAAATCAAGCTCTTTTCGAGCTTTGGAGAAAGATTCATCGGACTAAGATTTGATATCTCAGGAGAAAATTTCATCAGACTAGGACTTTTATCCTAGGAGGAAAATGTAAAGATCAAAGGTTTGAGAAACTTACCTTTGTAATTCCTTCTTTTCTTTTCTTTTTCTCTTGCGCTGCTTTGTTCCTGTTTCAACTCTCAAAGAAAATTTTATCAGTTTTTAAAATGGTGGCCGATTTGTGGCCTTGCTGGGGATGATTTTCTCCTTTAAAAGCTCGTGTTGTCTTTCCCCGAGACTGCTGGAGATAACACTGCTGGGGAATTATTTACTTACCTGTTGGGGAATAATATTATTGGGGAGTCTCCTTTCTTCCCCTTTTCTCCAAAGCTACTTCCTTCAAAACTTTTCTCTCTCAACATTGCTGGGGATAAAATGTTATCAGCCGGGGATAACGCTGTTGAGGATAACACTGCTGGGAGATTTTGATTCCTTCAAAACTAGTGCTTCACTCTTCTGAAGGCTGCTGGGAATGATACTGGCCTTTTGCTTTTTCCGAGCACAAGTTTCATCCTTTTGTTCTGTCCGCTGGGGAACAACTTCCTTTATTAAAACTTGTTATGCTGGGGGTAAAACTAGTTCAAAGACCACTTCCCTTGAGACTGGTGCTATCTTTATTCTTCCCCAAATGGGTATCTGACTTTCAGAAAATTTTCTAAATGAAAGGAAAATTTTCTGCCCCAGTTTGATAATCTCCCTTGTGGCATGCCTTTCCGCCATCAATGCCATTTCCTTTTAAGATTCGACTGTGGTGGTTGGTTGTGATACTCCTACTGGGGATGGCTTTTCCTTTTCTCCTTCCCTGCTCTGCGTTCCAAAAAACTTGCTGGGGATGATATTATTTGCTGGGAATGTTCCCTTTCTGCTGGGGATATTGTCACACCTCCTTTTTCCGCGCCCGCGAGGGGCGAAGGGGAGTTTTCTCCAATTAAAGGACAGTCGAAACGGGATTTGTTTGTTTGTTTCAGAGTCGCCACCTGAGAATTTTAAGGCATCCCAAGTCACCAATTTTAATCCCTAAATCGAGGAGAATATGACTCTGTTTATTATTCTGCGAACCAGAAATCCGGATAAGGAATTCTGTTAACCCGGGAGAAGGTGTTAGGCATTCCCGAGTTCCGTGGTTCTAGCACGGTCGCTCAACTGTTATATTTGGCTTGATTATTTTGATTTATTAAATACATTTTTATTGCATGATTTTATTGTTACCGCTTCTATTTAAATTGTTTATAATTAAAGACCCTTCTTCGAATCGAATCACGCGTACGTGTATTCGTTTTATATATTAATATTTTTTAACGTGAAAATCGTGTCACGCGTACGTATACACAATATAATAATTATTATTTATTTATTTATTTATTTTTTTGAAATTTTTTATTATATAAAAAAAGACTTAAGTTCGAAATTGTGCTAAAATAAAATTATGAACGTTCGTCGCTCTTGTATAATTAAATATTGAACCGCACATCTCGAGTTATATGAAATTAATATTGATATTCTCCGAAGAGCCCCCTTTTTATTAAATGTTCTTTCGAAGTTGCGCGAACGCATAATCCGAATTGCTTTTAGAAATATAATCAGGTTACGCGAACGCATCCCTAATCACGCAAAAGATTCTTAATAGTAGTATAGATTTTCCATAAATGTTTATTGCATCTATCTATTTTTAAATGTAAGAATCGTGGAGAATTACCGATTGGGATGCCACCAAATTTCTTGACAAAGAATTCAAAATTTATTAGGCGTTGCTACAAGTCTTATTTTACGCGTATGAATTATATACCTCAAAACTATTCAAATTTTAAAGAATTAATGATATGAAAAAGAAACAAACAACATGTAACTAAAAATACTACCATTTTTATCGTGGATACAACATTAACATATCCAAAAATTGAATCGCATATAAAACTGGAAAAAGAATTAATTTGATAAACAAATTAATAGTTTCTGCAGAACTTTTATTGTTACATTTAATGCGAATTCTATTTCTACATATCCTTGACATAAAATGTTGCAATTCGTGCTTGTAAATCCCATATCCTTCTCATATACTTGTTTTTAGTCCAAAGTTATAATTGTTTGGTTAATTTGTTTACAAAGATTGAGTTTGAGATAAATAAACCAATTCTTATTCTCTGCCTATGCGACTATTTGCAAACTTAACTCTATATTTTGTAAAAAAAATCATTGACATTATTTCATATATTAAAAGAAATGAGTTGATCGCGTTCCTAAAATAACTAAGCCATTAGTTATTAAGAAAGAGAACTAATCTACTAATTGATTTAATACTATATTAACCAACTAAAACAAAACTGAAATTTAAACTAATAAAATTTAAATGAGTAGAAGACATCCTTATAATTCCAAACTTCATTTACTTGCCATGTTGAAGCTCTTCACAACATGAGTTTAAAAGATATGTACCTGATATTGGAAACAAAAGAAAATGAAGATGAAAATCAGCAACAGTAATAACAGTGCAATAGCAACAACTGCTCAGCAACAGTAACAACCCAGTAACAGACCGGTGGAGTAGTAATCCCAAAAACAAAAGCTTTAAGCTTTAAATGTAACAACAACCATTAATACTAATTTCACACAAAGAAAGAAAGCAGTATTTTTTTTTAGCTTTTATTTTTATTTTGAAAGCTTAAATATTTTTCGGAATTTTTCTCTCTTCTATTCTCTGTCCGTTTTTTTCTCTCTATCTGTATTCTTCTTCTTGTCTTGTGTTCAAGACTTCACATATATATAATCCCATCCCATAAATCTTTTAATCAATACTTTTTCTCTACCCAACCCATTATCTTTCCACTCATCCCCATTACATTAAATAAACATATCACACCACCCCATTATATTTTGTCCCCCATGCTTTATTTAAAATAATGCAAGATTCCCCTTTAATTTAAATCTTGTCCCCCCTTTATATTAAATAATCATATCACAACCCACCCCATTTCATTTTGTCCCCCATGCTTCAAATAAACAATTTCAAAATGTACAATTCCTAAACTACCCCTTCCGACCTTACTGAAATTACCAAACTACCCCTGAACGTATTACAAATTTACCAAACTACCCATCAGCTATAACACATCAATTAATCAAACTTAACCAAAATATAGACAATATGATCAATTTCTAACAATGTTCAAACAACAATATGAACATGGATGAACATCATAACAACAATATCACATGAACACGATTTTAACAACATTTCAACAACAAATCACATGAACACGAATTGAACAACAAAGAACAACTAAAACTTGATTGAACAATATTTTAGCAACAAACAATCCTATTTTCGGATTCAACAACAACAACAAACAAAGTATGAAGATTTCTAAATTCAATCATATTGAACTTAAAATCAACTCTAACAACATTACAACAAACAATTCTTATATTAAACTTTAAACAAGATTATGAGAACAATTCAAACAATAATCATAAATGGTAAACAAGAAATCAAACTATACAAAATTCGGATTCAAGATCATCCAAACAAAGTATGAACATGAATGAATCTATTTTAAGACAACAAACATGACGGATTAAACGATTAAAACAATATATTCCTTTAATACAACTAAATTCTTTAAACAAATAACAAGATCGACGAAGAAACAATTATGAACTTAAACTTGAACTTAACAATATTAACAATTTCTAACTATACATAAACACATGAAACAAATTGAAGAAATAGTTGATTAAATTTCAATTTGAATCTAACAAACATCAAACTAACAAATATTCACTTAAACAATAATACAAAACATGACATGAATATGAAAACAACTAATTAAACTTCCATTTTAAAATCTGAAAATTAATTTAACAAATAACACATGAACATGAACTAAAAATTAATTCAAACGATAAACAAAACAAACAAGAATCAAATACTTATCGGCTTTTACTTCGAAAAATATAAAAACGAAATAGACTCAAAACCAAACTAACCGGTTTAAAACAACTATGAAGCACGAAGAAGATGAAGGAACAGCAGAAATGGCAACGTGCGCAGCAATCTAGCTGTGTCCATGGCAATGAAAGAACTGAAATATGGCCATGGAAGTCGTTGAAACAGCAGACAAGGCAGTAACGGACGGGCTGGCAGGGTTGCGGCAATGGAGGAGCTTTGTCAACGTATTTTGGTGAAGCAGTAGCAGTTGATCGATGCCGAACAGCAGCAGCAGCGGAGGCCATGGCAGCAGCAGTCGCGAGGCAGCTGGAGCAGTTTTTCGTGTGTTTGGCTAGTGACGGAGTAAGCAGCGACGAGCCGCATCCATGGAATCCATGGTGTTTCAGAAACAAGGGCAGCAGCGAGACACAGTGGCGTCAACTTGTTCAGCTTAAGGACATCGAAGGAGAAGGACGCAGCAACCTGAGCAGCTGGTCGACGATGAGCTTGGCCATGGAAGCGACTGGGTGTAACAGTGGAAGGAGGCGACGGAACAGTAGGGTCGACGGGCCAAGCGACTGGGTGTAACAGTGGTGTTTGGTGGTGGTTTGGATGTGATGCTGGTGCTGGTCAGCCATGGATGTTGATGGCGAAGCTCAGTGACGACGGGGATGAAGCGGGCAGCGGTGGGTTTGATATTTTTTCTTCTTTGATTGAGGGTTTTCCGGCGATGCAACGGGGAGGTCGACGTGGATGGTGGTGACGTTGGTTGTTCTGAGTGGACGAAGAAGAAGGTAAGCGCAGCCATGGGAGGTAGCCATGGATGGGGTGTGAGGAAATCTTGGAGAAGAAGAAGCAAAGGGAGGGGGGGCGGATGTGTTTTTAGGTTTTTTAGGGTTTTTGGTTTTTGTCTTTTGTTTTTTTTTGGTTTTGTTTTGTGTTGGACAAAAATGAAGAAGGGGTGTTGGGTTAATGGACTGGGTCGACCCAGTTCGAAATGGACTGGGTCGTAGGGAAGATTGGGCCATTTTTTGGGCCTATAGCTTGAAATTGAAGAAGAGGCCCAATTCCGACTTTCTTTATATTTTCGCTCTCTTTTCTTCTTTTATTTTTCTAAAACTAAATTATAAAAATACTTAAACTATTATTAAGAACTAAATTAAGTTATAAAGGCGCAAATTAACTCCCAATAACAATTAACGCACAATTAAGTATTAATTAAGCATAAAATTGTATATTTGGACATTAAATGCTAAAAATGCAAACGATGCCTATTTTTGTAATTTTTAATTTTTGTAAAACAATTTTAATTACTAACAATTGTAGAATTAAATACTACATGCAAAATGCGACATATTTTTGTATTTTTTATTAATTTAGCGAATAAACACGCACAGACAAATACAAATAATTCTTCAAAATATCACAAAATATCACAAAATTGCACACCAAAGAAAAATCATTTTATTTTTGAATTTTTTGGGAGTAATTCTCATATAGGGCAAAAATCACGTGCTTACAGCTGCCCCTCTTTGCCCGGAGACACGAAGGGTTTTCGTGCAAAGATAAAGCGAGCGATTTTTGCCCATCCGAGTACTCCGTTGAAGCATTTTTTGAAAAAGATTTGACCGAACCTTTGCTTCAAAGGTTTCCTACATATCCTGGGCTAAACAGGAATCAGGTCAATGTAGTTCGAGAAATTTTGGTAGCTGGGACTACCGTTGGACTGCAATGTTACTGTTGTTGCATGCTATTACTACTGCTTACCGATCTCCTTGTTACACCGTGCTTAAAAAAAACAAGAAGCTAGGCTAGAGTACAATTTGTTTTTGTTGCCTTGCTTCCTTGTCTGCTTGCATTTCTTTCGGTGCTTTACTTCTTTTGACACATGCACTTGAGTTTGTGCTGTGACCTCTTATTGCAACCTTCCGTTTCCCGGTGCCGGGGAATTTTATTGTTTCCTGCTGGGGATTCCTATTGTAACCCTCTGTTTTATTGTCCTCTGACTTGATCTTGAAATGTATGCCTCTGTTCTATGGGCGGGCTCCCAACTTCAATACTTGAAAATTAAAGACTTGAAATGTATGCCTCTGTTATCTGGGCGGGCTCCCAAGTTCGATGCTTGAAAATTAAAGACTGAAATGTATGCCTCTGTTCTATGGGCGGGCTCCCAACTTCAACAACAACTTTAAAAATGAATGCCATTCCTCTCTTCAGGCGGGCTCCTGACTTCAACCAATACATCGACATTCCTTTCTTTAGGTTGGCAAGATTTCAACAACTTTTAAAAATAAAATCCTATTCGAGGGCGGATGAACCCAAAATATCCTATTCGAGGGCGGATGAACCCAAAATATCCTATTCGAGGGCGGATGAACCCATATATCCTATTCGAGGGCGGATGAACCCAAAATATCCTGTTCGAGGGCGGATGAACCCAAAATATCCTATTCGAGGGCGGATGAACCCAAAATATCCTATTCGAGGGCGGATGAACCCAAAATATCCTATTCGAGGGCGGATGAACCCAAAATATCCTATTCGAGGGCGGATGATCCCAAAATATCCTATTCGAGGGCGGATGAACCCATATATCCTATTCGAGGGCGGATGAACCCAAAATATCCTATTCGAGGGCGGATGAACCCAAAATATCCTGTTCGAGGGCGGATGAACCCATATATCCTATTCGAGGGCGGATGAACCCAAAATATCCTATTCGAGGGCGGATGAACCCAAAATATCCTATTCGAGGGCGGATGAACCCAAAATATCCTATTCGAGGGCGGATGAACCCAAAATATCCTATTCGAGGGCGGATGAACCCAAAATATCCTATTCGAGGGCGGATGAACCCAAATATCCTATTCGAGGGCGGATGAACCCAAAATATCCTATTCGAGGGCGGATGAACCCAAAATATCCTATTCGAGGGCGGATGAACCCAAAATATCCTATTCGAGGGCGGATGATCCCATTTTCAAAATCTTGGAATTGTCTTACCTCCGACTGTTTTTCTTCGAATCGTGTTGTCTTGCTATCTCTTAAAACTTGAATTAATTTCCTCGTTCCTCCGAGAAAATTTTCTACAATGGCAGAAAATTTTCTGCCCCAGTTTTGGTGCTTTTCCTTGTTCTCCAGGTGGACGCCTGACTTCTGATATTTCAACTGTCCTTCCTTGTTCTCCAGGTGGACGCCTGATTTCTGATAATTCAACTGTTTTCCCTTGTTCTCCAGGTGGACGCCAGATTATCTTAGGAGAAAGATTCATCTGACTAAGATTTTATCTTGGGAGAAAAATTTCATCAGACCAAGATTTTGACTCTAGGAGATAAATCGTCAGACTAGGTCCATTTGTTGTGATCTTAGGAGAAAGATTCATCCGACTAAGATTTTATCTTGGGAGAACAATTTCATCAGACCAAGATTTTGACTCTAGGAGATAAATCGTCAGACTAGGTCCATTTTGTTGTGATCTTAGGAGAAAGATTCATCCGACTAAGATTTTATCTTGGGAGAACAATTTCATCAGACCAAGATTTTGACTCTAGGAGATAAATCGTCAGACTAGGTCCATTTGTTGTGATCTTAGGAGAAAGATTCATCCGACTAAGATTTTATCTTGGGAGAACAATTTCATCAGACCAAGATTTTGACTCTAGGAGATAAATCGTCAGACTAGGTCCATTTGTTGTGATCTTAGGAGAAAGATTCATCCGACTAAGATTTTATCTTGGGAGAACAATTTCATCAGACCAAGATTTTGACTCTAGGAGATAAATCGTCAGACTAGGTCCATTTGTTGTGATCTTAGGAGAAAGATTCATCCGACTAAGATTTTATCTTGGGAGAACAATTTCATCAGACCAAGATTTTGACTCTAGGAGATAAATCGTCAGACTAGGTCCATTTTGTTGTGATCTTAGGAGAAAGATTCATCCGACTAAGATTTTATCTTGGGAGAACAATTTCATCAGACCAAGATTTTGACTCTAGGAGATAAATCGTCAGACTAGGTCCATTTTGTTGTGATCTTAGGAGAAAGATTCATCCGACTAAGATTTGATATCTTATCTTGGGAGAAAAATTTCATCAGACCAAGATTTTGACTCTAGGAGATAAATCGTCAGACTAGGTCCATTTTGTTGTGATCTTAGGAGAAAGATTCATCCGACTAAGATTTGATATCTTATCTTGGGAGAAAAATTTCATCGGACCAAGATTGTATCGGGAGGTAAATTCATCAGACTAGGACTTTTTATCCTAGGAGAAAAATGTAGTAAAGATCAATGATTTGAGAAACTTACCTTCGTAATTTCTTCTTTTCTTTTCTCCTTCCTTTGCGCTGCTTTGTTCTTGCTTGCTGGGGATAATACCACTGTGGGAGTCTCCTTTCTTCCCCTCCTTCAAATTTGTTTTTGTTTTTTTTATTTTTTTTATTTTTCTTCAACACTGCTGGGGATAAAAGTGTTATCTTCTTGGGATAACGTTGTTGAGGATAACGCTGCTAGGGAATTTTATCCCTTCAAATTGATGCTTCATTCTTTTGGAAGCTGCTGGGGATGATAATGGCTCTTTGCTTTTCTGAGCACAAGTGTCATCCCTTTATTCTGTCTGCTGGGGATAACTTCCTCCATTGGAAACTTATTATGTTGGGGGCAACCCTGGTTCAAAGACCACTTCCTTGGTCCTATTTTTATTCTTCCCCAAATGGGTACCTGATTTTCCAGAAAATTTTCTAACTGAAAGGAAAATTTTCTGCCCCGGTTTTACAGTCTCCCTTATGGCATGCATTTCTGTCATCAATGCCATTTCTTTTACCTGTTTCAAAACAAAATTTGTTAGCTTAAAGTGTGGTAGTTGGTTGTGATACTCCTACTTGGGATGGCTTTCCCCTTTCTCCTTCCTTGCTCTGCATTCCACAAGGGACGATATTATTTGCTGAGGATAATCCTTTTCTGCTAGGGATATCCCTCTTCTTTCGTGGCATGGCTCGGAGACTTGCATTTTTCCGACCTTTTAGTCTCGCATGAATTTTCCAAGTCATGCTTATTGCTCTCCTTGTTTGTCCACGGGCCTTGGCCTTGAGGTTTTAATAACCTCTGATTTTGGCAAGGATATCCCTCTTGACACTCGTCAATCCTTTTGTCAATTCCCTTTTGCTGGGGATATCTTTCTTGACACTGGCCTTGTGCTCGTTCCTTGCTGACTATACCACTTGGATGTACTAGCCAGATCTCATCTTGCATAATTGGAAAGCTGATGGCCTATTTTGAAGTCATTTCCCACTGGTTCTGACCAAACAGACTCTACTGGGGAATTTTCTATGAAAGGAGAAAGATAAAAAAAGAACAGAATAAAAGACAAAGGAAAAAGATGACTCTTTAAGAAAAGAAATTATAAATAAAAACCTATCAAACGCAGACACCGACTCTAATGGTCATGACATGCATATGTGGCCTATCCTCCGTCGTCAATCGTCTTTCAAGATCTTCCCTTGACTATCCTCCATCTGATTCCCAATCTTATTCGACTTGTAGTGCCCAAAAGGTTTTCACCATCAAGTCTCTCTCATTTTGGTTTTTCTCTCAGCTTTCATCGCCTTATGGTGTCCGTGAAGATTTTCACCGATAAGACTCTCTCATTTATATCACTTTCCAGCTGGGGATTTGGAGTGTTGCCGGTATGACTCTCTCTGCTGGAGATTAGAGTCCTTTCTGCTGTGGAACAGAATGTTATGTTCGTCGGTAAGATTCTCATTTGTCTGACTTGGCATCTTTTGCAGACTGATCAGAAGGTCTTTCTTTGGACCGTAATGTGGGTTTTTTGGATAGGCTTAGAAAGAAAGGGTATTAAAGGCTAAAAAACAAATCAATTTGGGGTTCAAAATTACAACCTTCGAAATCATATTTGTTTATAACAAGCGCAACCCTTGCCCCAATTTCTTGCTTGGGGATTATTTATTTATTATATATATTTTTTAAATTTTTTTTTGTTACACTATGCATATTACGCACATTATGCGCACTATGCACCCTATGACCGAGCTGTGAAGCGCCTACGTATCCTCTTTGAGGAATCAGGTCAAACGTAGTTCCCAATTCCTCTTTTTTCATTTGACTTTCTTTTGTTTTTTTTTTTGATTTTTTTTTACCTTCTAGGCTCGTATTTCCTAGTCGTTGCTATTGATTCCGAACGAGGGGTATGAAAGAAAATAAAATAAGGCTCAAAAGGGGTAACGAAGGATAAAGTGTTTAGGTAGCAGAACAAAATGCCTTCGTCATTCCAGTCTTCAAAACATGCCAAGTGCAAACAACACAATTGAACATAGATTTATAGTCTCTTCCGACGGTGCTGGTCTTGACAATTATGTTAAACACTTGCTTTTCATTTGTCATTTCTAAAGCACTGCTGGGCGACACTCTCATTCTCATGAATGACCCTCATGCCAATTTGGCGAATCTTGCATTTAACGGTCTTCTTTATGTTTTACTTTCCCCAGTTCCGCATGACTCGGGCTTCAAATAATCTCAAACCGTTCTTATTTCCTTTAAATGCTTTGATCACCTTCCGAGGGTTATATGATTAACTTTTAAGACTAGGCCCAAACTGTGTGCGCATGTCATGTCACGAGAATCGGCGCTGAACAAAAAATGATAAAAGGACTAAACAAAAGATGTCTGGAAACAACAAAAGACCGACTTTTGTATTAGACTACTGACGAAATGGTTTGAATAATAAAACAAACAAAACAACCAGAATAAAATCCTAACACAGCCTTGACAAAACTTAAACAAATTGATATGACAAACTGGAAAGATAAGAAGGTTTGACACAAGACAATATTCGGATTACAACCCTAAGAATAATCCGGACAACAGAAATGACAACAAAATAAGACACCACCAGCTTCTCTCTTGCTAACCAAGGAACGGAGCGTCCTTCTATTTTATCAAAATTGGCATCTTAGCCACTAAGCTTTGCATTAGTATTGCCAAGAGCATTACCAACTTCAATATCATCAACCTTAGTCAACAAGTCCTAATAGGATTTGAGTGTTTCTGTTATCAAGTCTGATCCCCGCAAAGTGTGCTTCTGGGTCTTGTAGTTTCGGCTTACCACAAACAAACCACCTTCTTTCTTTGCGATTCAAAACAGGTTAGAATGGACTCAGTCGGTCCTCATTATTAACAACATTTTTTTTTCATTTTTCTTCTTTTTCGATTTTTTTTTCATTCATTTTTTCTTTTTTTTTCGATTTTTTTTTCATTTTTTTTTTCTTTCTTTTTTTTCGATTTTTTTTTCTCATTTTTTTTTCGATTTTTGTTTTCATTTTTTTTTCATTTTTTTGTTGTGGTCGAATCTTATGGAGATTGCCTACGTATCATGACCCCGCATGAATCAGACCTTGCGTAGTTCGGACCAATAAAAGATAAGCAATACTAATCATTTGTTTTTTCAATTTTCATATTGGGTTTCAAAGGTTTAAAAATGACCTACAAACTTGAAAATCAAACGACCCACATATTATAATCAAAAGTTTTACAAACTCCAAAACAAACGGCCAGCTTCCTTTCTCCGTTTGACAAATGCAACCAAACGGTTATTTTTGCAAATGTGGCCCCGTCCAAATTTTGAGGCCGGAGAGGATTATTTTATGACACTTTACACACTTGTCCGTTCTTTTACGAAAATAGCCTTTCGACAACTGAAAGATACTCTGAGGCTATTTCGGCAAGAACGGTTTAAGACGCGGCCGAAGCTGGCTCGGCTTATTATGACAAAATTCAAACGGTATTCACCTGACCGCCGACTATTTTTTTTATTTTTTTTTCAAATTACAATAAAAACCTGGTGTTGCAAACACGGCCCTTCAGCGCCTCGGGGACGAAGATTTTTAAGGCTGTGTGGGTCAACTAGACCAAAATCCTAAACATGACCCAAAAGGTGGTTGTTTATGCAAAGTCGGCCTTCTGGCGTCCCATTCGGGAACATTCGGCTATGTCTTGATAAAACAACGTCACCCGACTTCTTTATGACTCTTAAAATTTGACATATTTTTTTTTTGGCTATTTTGTTTTAGCAAAAAGTGGAGGCTGGACACTGCCCGACTTATTTATGAAAAAAAATTAAAATTTTGACATGTTTTTTATTTATTTATTGGTTTTTGGCTATTTTAGCAAAAATGGGGGTTGGACCCGATGAGGGTTGCCTACGTATCTCACATCCGGTGAGAATCAAACCCGCGTAGTTCGGGCAGGTCATGAATAAAGTAAGTAAACTAATTTTAAATTATTATTATTTTTGAATTTGTAAAAGAACTGCTTTAAAAAAAGAAAGGAAGTATATTTTTTTTTTGGATTTTTGATTTGAAAAAACTCGTAAAAATTCCTTTTCTTTTGATTTGAACTTTGAGAATTTCAAAAGTAAAAGGAAGTTTTTTTTTTTCGAATTTCCATTTGTCTCTTTTTTTTATTCTAAAGAAAAAAATATTTTTTGAATTTTACTTTTGATAAAAGAAATGCTTCTAAAAATATTTTTTGAATTTTGAATTTTCTTTTCAATTTTGAAAGAAGAATCAAAATATTTTCGGATATTTTTTTTCTTAAAAGAAAACATTTTTATTATTTTTGTTTTATCAACAATGGAAAATAAAGATATTTATATTATTTTTTGCAAGACATATTTTTTTTGGAATTTTATTTTGAATTTTCTTGGCAAGACAAATACTCTTTGCAACAAATAAAAAAAAACTTTTCGGATTTATATATATATATATATATTTGCGACAAATAATGAAAGACTTTTTATTTTTTATTTTTTATTTTTTATTTTTTGCATTTTCATAAGCAAATAAATAAAATAAAAAAACCATTTTAAAAATAAGACTCTTTTTTATTTTTATTTTTTATGGCAAGACAAACTATTTTTTTTTAAATTTTTTTTTAAAAACAAGACAGAACAACGACTCTTTTTTTTCCTTTGCTTTTAATAAAACAAACTAATAAACATTTTTTTTTCATTTTCTTAAAATTTCTGCAGAGTTTTGACAGTATTTGGGCATTGGTTTTTTTTTTTCAAAAATAAACAGTCAATTCCCTAACCGCTATTTCTTTTTTTTTTTCAATTTTAAAATATTATTCATGATATTCAAAAGTCAGTCAACACACAAATCTGGATCAAATAAATGCGCAAGTAGCAGCTAGTAAGATGCATCAGGATGGTCATTTTTTTTGGTACACCTGTCCTAGACAGACCCAACCCCTGTGTTGAGTCTCCAAAGTCAAATGCACGTGATGCAAACAATCGCTCCTACTAGGGATCCGGCATGAAGCTGAGTTATTCTAAGTGAAAAAACCTGAGGCATATTGATCTAGCCCTGGCTTACCCAAACGGACAGTTTGAGCCGAAGCGGGGGCAACGTACCGGGAGCACGAAAGTCTACCCGGCCTAGTTACTTGTCCCAACTTCGTCTTATTTGGTATGACTTTAACAGAAAGGTGGGCCACGCGCACGTGTGCACCATAAATTTAGAAGACTCAGAAAGAAGGGGGTTTCGTAGCAGTTGTATATATTCATAATTCAAATAATATTAAAGCGGTAAAAGTGTCATTTAGCACATTGGGCATATATCATGTAAAAAAATCAGATAATAAATAAAGCCAACTATAACAATTATTTTAAGCTCGAATTCTTGAACCCTGAACCAGTGGTTCTGGGTTTCCAAATCCCCAGCAGAGTCGCCAGAGCTGTCACACCTCCTTTTTCCGCGCCCGCGAGGGGCGAAGGGGAGTTTTCTCCAATTAAAGGACAGTCGAAACGGGATTTGTTTGTTTGTTTCAGAGTCGCCACCTGGGAATTTTAAGGCGTCCCAAGTCACCAATTTTAATCCCTGAATCGAGGAGAATATGACTCTGTTTATTATTCTGCGAACCAGAAATCCGGATAAGGAATTCTGTTAACCCGGGAGAAGGTGTTAGGCATTCCCGAGTTCCGTGGTTCTAGCACGGTCGCTCAACTGTTATATTTGGCTTGATTATTTTGATTTATTAAATACATTTTTATTGCATGATTTTATTGTTGCCGCTTCTATTTAAATTGTTTATAATTAAAGACCCTTCTTCGAATCGAATCACGCGTACGTGTATTCGTTTTATATATTAATATTTTTTAACGTGAAAATCGTGTCACGCGTACGTATACACAATATAATAATTATTATTTATTTTTTTTCGAAATTTTTTATTTTTTTTCGAAATTTTTTATTATATAAAAAAAAGACTTAAGTTCGAAATTGTGCTAAAATAAAATTATGAACGTTCGTCGCTCTTGTATAATTAAATATTGAACCGCACATCTCGAGTTATATGAAATTAATATTGATATTCTCCGAAGAGCCCCCTTTTTATTAAATGTTCTTTCGAAGTTGCGCGAACGCATAATCCGAATTGCTTTTAGAAATATAATCAGGTTACGCGAACGCATCCCTAATCACGCAAAAGATTCTTAATAGTAGTATAGATTTTCCATAAATGTTTATTGCATCTATCTATTTTTAAATGTAAGAATCGTGGAGAATTACCGATTGGGATGCCACCAAATTTCTTGACAAAGAATTCAAAATTTATTAGGCGTTGCTACAAGTCTTATTTTACGCGTATGAATTATATACCTCAAAACTATTCAAATTTTAAAGAATTAATGATATGAAAAAGAAACAAACAACATGTAACTAAAAATACTACCATTTTTATCGTGGATACAACATTAACATATCCAAAAATTGAATCGCATATAAAACTGGAAAAAGAATTAATTTGATAAACAAATTAATAGTTTCTGCAGAACTTTTATTGTTACATTTAATGCGAATTCTATTTCTACATATCCTTGACATAAAATGTTGCAATTCGTGCTTGTAAATCCCATATCCTTCTCATATACTTGTTTTTAGTCCAAAGTTATAATTGTTTGGTTAATTTGTTTACAAAGATTGAGTTTGAGATAAATAAACCAATTCTTATTCTCTGCCTATGCGACTATTTGCAAACTTAACTCTATATTTTGTAAAAAAAATCATTGACATTATTTCATATATTAAAAGAAATGAGTTGATCGCGTTCCTAAAATAACTAAGCCATTAGTTATTAAGAAAGAGAACTAATCTACTAATTGATTTAATACTATATTAACCAACTAAAACAAAACTGAAATTTAAACTAATAAAATTTAAATGAGTAGAAGACATCCTTATAATTCCAAACTTCATTTACTTGCCATGTTGAAGCTCTTCACAACATGAGTTTAAAAGATATGTACCTGATATTGGAAACAAAAGAAAATGAAGATGAAAATCAGCAACAGTAATAACAGTGCAATAGCAACAACTGCTCAGCAACAGTAACAACCCAGTAACAGACCGGTGGAGTAGTAATCCCAAAAACAAAAGCTTTAAGCTTTAAATGTAACAACAACCATTAATACTAATTTCACACAAAGAAAGAAAGCAGTATTTTTTTTTAGCTTTTATTTTTATTTTGAAAGCTTAAATATTTTTCGGAATTTTTCTCTCTTCTATTCTCTGTCCGTTTTTTTCTCTCTATCTGTATTCTTCTTCTTGTCTTGTGTTCAAGACTTCACATATATATAATCCCATCCCATAAATCTTTTAATCAATACTTTTTCTCTACCCAACCCATTATCTTTCCACTCATCCCCATTACATTAAATAAACATATCACACCACCCCATTATATTTTGTCCCCCATGCTTTATTTAAAATAATGCAAGATTCCCCTTTAATTTAAATCTTGTCCCCCCTTTATATTAAATAATCATATCACAACCCACCCCATTTCATTTTGTCCCCCATGCTTCAAATAAACAATTTCAAAATGTACAATTCCTAAACTACCCCTTCCGACCTTACTGAAATTACCAAACTACCCCTGAACGTATTACAAATTTACCAAACTACCCATCAGCTATAACACATCAATTAATCAAACTTAACCAAAATATAGACAATATGATCAATTTCTAACAATGTTCAAACAACAATATGAACATGGATGAACATCATAACAACAATATCACATGAACACGATTTTAACAACATTTCAACAACAAATCACATGAACACGAATTGAACAACAAAGAACAACTAAAACTTGATTGAACAATATTTTAGCAACAAACAATCCTATTTTCGGATTCAACAACAACAACAAACAAAGTATGAAGATTTCTAAATTCAATCATATTGAACTTAAAATCAACTCTAACAACATTACAACAAACAATTCTTATATTAAACTTTAAACAAGATTATGAGAACAATTCAAGCAATAATCATAAATGGTAAACAAGAAATCAAACTATACAAAATTCGGATTCAAGATCATCCAAACAAAGTATGAACATGAATGAATCTATTTTAAGACAACAAACATGACGGATTAAACGATTAAAACAATATATTCCTTTAATACAACTAAATTCTTTAAACAAATAACAAGATCGACGAAGAAACAATTATGAACTTAAACTTGAACTTAACAATATTAACAATTTCTAACTATACATAAACACATGAAACAAATTGAAGAAATAGTTGATTAAATTTCAATTTGAATCTAACAAACATCAAACTAACAAATATTCACTTAAACAATAATACAAAACATGACATGAATATGAAAACAACTAATTAAACTTCCATTTTAAAATCTGAAAATTAATTTAACAAATAACACATGAACATGAACTAAAAATTAATTCAAACGATAAACAAAACAAACAAGAATCAAATACTTATCGGCTTTTACTTCGAAAAATATAAAAACGAAATAGACTCAAAACCAAACTAACCGGTTTAAAACAACTATGAAGCACGAAGAAGATGAAGGAACAGCAGAAATGGCAACGTGCGCAGCAATCTAGCTGTGTCCATGGCAATGAAAGAACCGAAACATGGCCATGGAAGTCGTTGAAACAGCAGACAAGGCAGTAACGGACGGGCTGGCAGCGTTGCGGCAATGGAGGAGCTTTGTCAACGTATTTTGGTGAAGCAGTAGCAGTTGATCGATGCCGAACAACAGCAGCAGCGGAGGCCATGGCAGCAGCAGTCGCGAGGCAGCTGGAGCAGTTTTTCGTGTGTTTGGCTAGTGACGGAGTAAGCAGCGACGAGCCGCATCCATGGAATCCATGGTGTTTCAGAAACAAGGGCAACAGCGAGACACAGTGGCGTCAACTTGTTCAGCTTAAGGACATCGAAGGAGAAGGACGCAGCAACCTGAGCAGCTGGTCGACGATGAGCTTGGCCATGGAAGCGACTGGGTGTAACAGTGGAAGGAGGCGACGGAACAGTAGGGTCGACGGGCCAAGCGACTGGGTGTAACAGTGGTGTTTGGTGGTGGTTTGGACGTGATGCTGGTGCTGGTCAGCCATGGATGTTGATGGCGAAGCTCAGTGACGACGGGGATGAAGCGGGCAGCGGTGGGTTTGATATTTTTTCTTCTTTGATTGAGGGTTTTCCGGCGATGCAACGGGGAGGTCGACGTGGATGGTGGTGACGTTGGTTGTTCTGAGTGGACGAAGAAGAAGGTAAGCGCAGCCATGGGAGGTAGCCATGGATGGGGTGTGAGGAAAGCTTGGAGAAGAAGAAGCAAAGGGAGGGGGGGCGGATGTGTTTTTAGGTTTTTTAGGGTTTTTGGTTTTTGTCTTTTGTTTTGTTTTGTTTTTGTTTTGTGTTGGACAAAAATGAAGAAGGGGTGTTGGGTTAATGGACTGGGTCGACCCAGTTCGAAATGGACTGGGTCGTAGGGAAGATTGGGCCATTTTTTGGGCCTATAGCTTGAAATTGAAGAAGAGGCCCAATTCCGACTTTCTTTATATTTTCGCTCTCTTTTCTTCTTTTATTTTTCTAAAACTAAATTATAAAAATACTTAAACTATTATTAAGAACTAAATTAAGTTATAAAGGCGCAAATTAACTCCCAATAACAATTAACGCACAATTAAGTATTAATTAAGCATAAAATTATATATTTGGACATTAAATGCTAAAAATGCAAACGATGCCTATTTTTGTAATTTTTAATTTTTGTAAAACAATTTTAATTACTAACAATTGTAGAATTAAATACTACATGCAAAATGCGACATATTTTTGTATTTTTTATTAATTTAGCGAATAAACACGCACAGACAAATACAAATAATTCTTCAAAATATCACAAAATATCACAAAATTGCACACCAAAGAAAAATCATTTTATTTTTGAATTTTTTGGGAGTAATTCTCATATAGGGCAAAAATCACGTGCTTACAGCTGCCCCTCTTTGCCCGAAGACACGAAGGGTTTTCGTGCAAAGATAAAGCGAGCGATTTTTGCCCATCCGAGTACTCCGTGTGAAGCATTTTTTGAAAAAGATTTGACCGAACCTTTGCTTCAAAGGTTTCCTACATATCCTGGGCTAAACAGGAATCAGGTCAATGTAGTTCGGGAAGTTTTGGTAGCTGGGACTACCGTGGGACTGTGATGTTACTGCTGCTTCGTGCTGTTTTTACTGCTTGCTGACCTCCTTATTACACCTTACTGTAAAGGAAAGCTGATGGTCTACTTTGAAGTCATTTCCCACTGGTCTTGACCAAACAGACTCTACTGGGGAAATTTCTATGAAAGGAAAAGATAAAAGGGAACAGAATAAAAGACAAAGGAAAAAATGACTCTTTAACAAAAGAAACTATAAATAAAAACCTATCAAATGAAAACACTGACTCTAATGGTCATGACATGCATATGTGGCCTATCCTTCGTCATCAATCGTCTTTCAAGGTCTTCCCTTGACTATTCCCCATCTGATTCCCAATCTTATTCGACTTGTAGTGCCCGAAGGGTTTTCACTATCAAGCCTCTCTCATTTTGGGTTTTTCTCTCAGCTTTCATCGCCTTATGGTGTCCGTGAAGATTTTCACCGATAAGACTCTCTCATTTATATCACTTTCCAGCTGGGGATTTGGAGTGTTGCCGGTATGACTCTCTCTGCTGGAGATTAGAGTCCTTTCTGTTGTGGAACAGAGTGTTATGTTCACCGGTAAGACTCTCATTTGTCTGACTTGGCATCTTTTGCAGACTGATCAGAAGGTCTTTCTTTGGACCGTAATGTGGGTTTTTGGATAGGCTAGAAAGAAAGGGTATTAAAGGCTCAAAAACAAATCAATTTGGGGTTCAAAATTACAACCTTCGGAACCATATTTGTTTACAACAAGCGCAACCCTTGCCCCAGTTTCTTGCTTGGGGATTATTTATTTATTTTTTTTAATTTTATTACACCATGACCGAGCCGTGAGGCGCCTACGTATCCTCTTTGAGGAATCAGGTCGAACGTAGTTCCCAATTCCTCCGTTTTCTTCTGACTTTCTTTTTTTTTTGTTATCATTTTTCTTTTCTTCTTTTTTTTCATTTTTCTTTTGTCGTTTTGTTGATTTTTTTTCTTTTTATTTTTGTGTTTTTTTCTTTTTCTTTTCTTATCTTTTTATGTTTGTGTTTCTACTCTTTGCTACTGATTCCGAAAGAGGGGTATGAAAGAAAACAAATAAGGCTCAAAGGGTTAGCGAAGGAGAAAGTGTTTAGATAGCACAATAAAATGTCTTCGTCATTCCAATCTTCAAAACACGCCAAGCACAAACAACACCATTAAATATTCACCACATCTTCTGATTGTGCCGGACTTGATAACCATATGCATACATTTGCCTTTTTCTTTTGTCATTTTTAAAGCACCGTTGGGCTATACTCTCACTTGATTTTATGGTTTTTCTTTATATTTTATTTTCCCTAGTTCCACATGACTCGAGTTCCGAATAATCTCAAACCGTCTTTATTCCTTTTAAATGTTCCGATCACCTCCCAATGGTTTTATGATTATCTTTTAAGATCAGGCCCAAACTGTGTGCGGATGTCATGTCATCAGAATCGGCGCTGAACAAAAATGATAAAAGGACCAAACAAAAAGATGACTGGAAATAATAAAAGACCGGATTTTGCATTAGATTACCGGTGAAATGGTTTGGATAACAAAACGAACGAAACAAACCAGAATAAAATCCTAAAACAGCCTGGACAAAACTTAAACAAACCGCTATGACAAAATGGAAAAATAAGAAAGTTTGACGCAAGACAATATCCGAATTACAACCCTAATAATCCGGAGAACAGAAATGACAAAAAATAAACCATCAAAAGCTTCTCTCTTACTAACCAAGGAACGAAGCGCC
The DNA here is from genome assembly GCF_000393655.2 of Nicotiana sylvestris. Taxonomy (NCBI): domain Eukaryota; kingdom Viridiplantae; phylum Streptophyta; class Magnoliopsida; order Solanales; family Solanaceae; genus Nicotiana; species Nicotiana sylvestris. The sequence goes on along the minus strand of NC_091067.1, from coordinate 20,792,253 downwards.
CTCTCAATTATCAAACCTGGCATCTTAGCCACGGAGCTTTGCATCAATACTGCCAAGACCATTACCAGCTTCAACATCATCGACCTACGTCAACAAGATCTCGATAGGGTTCGAGTGCTCCATGTCACTGTTATTGATCACAATCCGCCCTTTTTGGATCATTTTTTCTACTTCCCTTTTCAGATTACGACAGCTCTCAATGTTGTGCCCTCTGACATTGGAGTGGTATGCGCATCGTGCTGCCGGATCAAAGTTTCTTGCACGTGGATCTGGAGTATATGCGGGGAGCAGCTCAATCAAGCCAGCATGCCTTAGCCTTTCAAACAGACTTGCATAAGATACTCCGATAGGGGTGAGAGCCTTTCCTCGTTTCAGCAACCTCTCGTTCCTAAATGCTTGATTGGGCCGGAAACCTGATCCAGGGGGCTTCCGATAGGTTTGTGAGGGTGGATAGGCCTTCTGTGGAGCTGGGTATTTGGAAAGTGAAGCATATCTTTGGGAGTCTCGTGGAGAGAAGTAGTGTCGAGGAGGGGAGTAGCGTTGACGAGTGATGGAGCTACTCGGGTAGCTGGGAAAGCTGCCATAAGTGGGTTGGGATGGAGAGTATGGGGGATCTTCCGTTATGGTGTTGGGTGCTTGGGTAATGACAGAGTTCAAGAGGCTTGGCGGTGGAGGGGGTGGTGCTTTCCCAGTCATCCATGCCTGATACATGTCTGCCACATGCTGTCTCAGCATTTTCACTTCTTCTACCAACCCGTTGTTCCGTTCGACCAGTTGTTGTCGATCATCAGTACCGACCCACTCGGTTCTGGGGTTCTGAGTCATTGTCCTTTGACTTTGCTTTGCAGGGAGGAGTTACCACAACCAACCACTTTTCTATATATGAACAACAGCAAAGTGAAGCCATCACGTTAGTGTTAGGGCATTTGACAGATAATCATATATCAGAGATACAGTGCCCCTAAGCAGCTAGACTGTTCTATCACGCATTCACTTCAGTTACGTGCGTCGTTCCGGCTTCTTGTAATTGTGCCCCTTTGAAAATCTCCTACACTTTCCTTTATTATTCTTTTTTTTTATTATTATTCCATTTTTTTGGTGGTCGAATCTTATGGAGATTGCCTACATATCATGACCCCGCATGAATCAGACCTTGCGTAGTTCGGACCAATAAAAGATAAATAATAATAAAACATTTTTTTGGAATTTTCAATTTTCATATTAAAACAAACTTGATTACAAAAGTTTAAAAAAAAAACTGACCATACTAATAGACTTTGACAAAAGACAACAAACGGCCTCGAAAATCAAATAACTCGCATACTCTAATCAAAGAATTACAAACTCAAAAACAAACGGCCAGTTCCTTTCTCCGTTTGACAAATGCAACCAAACGATGTGGCCCCTCCCAAATTTCATATGAATTTTGAGGCCAGGGAGGATTATTTTATGACACTTTACAAACTTGCCCATTCTTTTACGAAAATAGCCTTTCGACAACTGAAAGATACTCTAAGGCTATTTCGGCAAGAACGGTTTAAGACGCGGCCGAAGCTGGCTTGTCTTATTTTGACCAAAAATAATCCAAACGGTATTCACCTGACCGCTGACTCTTTTTTTTTTTAAATTACAATAAAACCTAGTGTTGCAAACACGGACCTTCAACGCCTTGGGGACGAAGATTTTTAAGGCAGTGTGGGTCAACTGGACCAAAATCCTAAAAAAATGACCCAAGGTGGCTGTTTATACAAAGTCAGCCTTCCGGCGTCCCTTTCGGGAACATTCGGCTATTTTCGACAAAAACAGCATCACCCGACTTATTTATGACTCATTTTATCATTTTTTCAAAAATAGAAAACTCAATATTGCAAACACGACCTTTCAAAAAGTGGTTGTTTATGCAAGGTCAACTGGACCAAATCTTAAACATAACCCAAAAAGTGGTTGTTTATGCAAGGTCAGCCTTCCGGCGTCCCTTTCGGGCACATTCGGCTATGTTTTGACAAAACGGCGTCACCCGACTTCTCTATGACAAAATTAAAATTTTGACATGTTTTTTTTTATTTGTTTGTTTTGGCTATTTTAGCAAAAAGGGAGGTTGGACCTGATGAGGGTTGCCTACGTATCTCACATCCGGTGAGAATCAAACCGGTGTAGTTCGCCTCAGAAATAAAGCAAATAAGCTAACTCTTTTTTTCGAATAACAATACTTACAAAGAAAAGAGAAAATATTTCTGGATTTTGATTTTTGTTTTATATATATATATATATATTTTGTTTTTGAAAAGAAACGACGGCTAATATATATATATATATATACTTTAACTTCTTTTCCCCTTTTTTTTGGAAAGTTCAAAAAAATTTCTAAAGAAAAAAGGAAATATTTTTGGACTATTACTGTGGATTTCTGAAAGAAATACTATAAAAGAAAAGAAAAAATATTTTTGAATTTTGAAGAGATAAAAAAGAATATTTTTGTATTTTTTTTTATTTGAGGTCTAAAAGACTGAGTAATCAATTTTTTTTTTTTGATTTTTTGGAATATGGTGGGCCGGAACCGAAGAGGTTTGCCTACGTATCTCACATCCGGTGAGAATCAGACCCGCGTAGTTCGGGCAATTAACTGAACTATTTTAAAACTTCCTTTTGTTTTCATTCATTTTTGGCAGCAAATATCAAAACTACTTTCAAAGCACGACTCTTTTCCTTTTCGATTTTGGGCATTTTCATAAAAATAAAAAAAATTATTTTATAAATAAGACCTTTTTTTTCACTTTCATTTTTCATGGCAAGACAAACTATTTTCCTTTTTCTATTTTTTTGAAAACGAGACAGAACAACGATTCTTTTTTTTTCTTTCTATTTTTCCTTTGCTTTTAGTAAAATAAATTAATACAACATTTTTTTTATTTTCTCAAAATTTCGGCAGAGTTCGACGGTATTTGGGCATTGGGTTTTTCAAAAATAAACAATTAACTCCCTAACCGCTATTTTTTTTTTCAATTTCACAATATTCCTAATATTCAAAAACCGGTCAGCATGCGGGCGGGGGACAAATAAATGCACGGAAAACAAATAGGATGCATCAGGATGGTCTTTTCATATCAGGTTGCTAGTCCTTGATGGACCCAACCCCTGTGTTGAGTTCCTTAAATCAAATGCAACGTGATGCAAATAAGCGTTCCTACTAGGGATCCGGCATAAAGTCACGTTATTCTATGTTCAAAACCTGGGTCGGTGTTCTAGACAGTGTACCCGAGCGGACAACTCGAGTTGAGGAAGGAGCTCCTTTCCGGGAGCCAAAAGGCCAGCCGGCTTAGAAACTTTCCGAGCCTCTTTTATTTAGGGTATGACACTAACAGAATAGGGAGTCTTAACCAGTAAGCACATCCCCGGAGGTAAGAAGAGAAGGTTTCGGCACAGTTTATATGTACAGTTCAAATAATATCAAAGTAGTAAAAAACATCATTTTGCACATTTAGGCCAAAACATGTAATAAGATCAAATAATAAATAAAGCCAAATATAACAATTCATCTAAGCTCGAATTCTGAACCCTGAACCAGAGATTCTGGGTTTTTTCCCCAGCAGAGTCGCCAAAGCTGTCACACCTCCTTTTTCCGTCCCCGCGAGGGGTGAAGGAGTTTTTTCCAATTAAAGGACAATCGAAACGGGATTTGTTTATTTATTTCAGAGTCGCCACTTGGGAGATTTAGGGTGTCCCAAGTCACCAATTTTAATCCTGAATCGAGGAAAAGAATGACTCTGTATTACAGTCTGCGAACCAGAAATCCGAATAAGGAATTCTGTTAACCCGGGAGAAGGTGTTAGGCATTCCCGAGTTCCGTGGTTCTAGCACGGTCGCTCAACTGTTATATTCGGCTTGATTATCTGATATAATACGTATTATAAACTTATGTGCAAATTTTATCCTTTAGCCGCTTTTATTATTTTTTATTTATTGTTATTATTTTACGAAGAATTGCAACATTGTGAAAACGTATTTCAAACCACGTCGCAATCAATGCACCCGTGGTTATCGACACATTTCGACTCCGTTGAGATTTGGATTTGGGTTACATAAATGCACACCCATATTTAAGAAAATAATTTGTTAAAGACGCGCCTAGAGCGACTAGCGTATTGTTGTTTTGGGAAAGGCCGTAAAATTTCACTAGACGGCCAACTCCGATGTTCTAAATAATTAATGCATATATTTGCGAGGGCCCCGCAATCTACATATTTTACTAGGCGAGGCTCGTCTCATTTATTTTAAATGGACAAATCTTAAAGCGACTACATTTTTCTATTAAAATTAGTCTCTAAAATACATAAAGAAAATCCTAATTAATTACGAGCTTTTTTTTTATTTATTTAAGAAAGCATGACATACTAATTGCTAGATTAATACAAATATTGATGAAAAGGAATTTTACTCAAAAATTCGAAATTATAAATAAAATAAAAATTCGACAACTAATATTCAAAAGAATCAAATATAGCTAGATTAAAACTCGCATTGTTATAAAAAAAACTATTGAGATTAATTATTCACAACCATTTGAAACTAAATTTAACCATAATTACTAATGCTTATTAGAAAGTTTATTAAACTTAAACGTTCTTCTAATCTTGTTTGAACTCAAATCGTGTCTTAATGCCTAATTCACGAAATTCAGTTTAAATTCATACCTTAGCTAAATTTAGCTACTTGTTCACGATTAACCTACTGTTGATAATCTTAAAACCTTCATAACTAGTGAATTAACCCGTTTTGCCAAATTGATTCATTAAAGACTAACTTATGTTATTTTCTCTTATTCCAATTATTATTCAGTAATACATGAAATAGCCTAAATACAATCAATAAAAAGAACAACGAAAAGCGACATTAAAACTTCAAAATTCAATTCTTCATATGTATTCATGCTTCCACATTATTAGCTTCCAATAGCTAGTGTTACAGTCGTGTACCTGATATTGGAAGCAAAAGAAAAGGGAGATCAGCAGAAATTCAGTAGCATACAACAACAACAACACCCAGCAACCAATAACCAGCAACGAGAAACCAGTGACAGATTTTGAAATCAAGATAAAAATCCAGAAACACCGACAACAATCAACAGACAGAAGCCAAGGGAATCTTTTCAGATTTGAAAGACTAATTAATTGTTCAACCCTTAATTTCTGAATCCGTATATCAGAATATTTAGATTGTATATCAGGTGTATACTATTCTTCTTTTGAATTTCCAGAATGTTTTTCTTTTTATTTTTGGAGTCTTAGTATTTTCAGAATTTTTCTCTCTATCTTCAATATTCAGCTCTCTCTTTTTATCTCTCCCCTCTCCTTCTTTTTTTCCTGTCCTTTAAAAATCTGATCAAGTCCCCTATTTATTACCATATTTCAGCATTTTTAAACATAAAACCCACTATCTTCCCACTCATCCCCCTTTTAATCTCACTACCTAATGTTTTGTCCCCCACTACATTAAACAAATATATCAACCCCACCCCATTACATCTTGTCCCCCATGCTTAACATAAAGAATTATATTATTCCCCCACTAATTTATGTCTTGCCCGCCCATTATATTAATCAATTATATCAAATGTTCAATTCCAAAAATACCTCTCTGACCTTACTGCAATTACCATTTTACCCCTGAACGTACTGCAATTTACCAAACTACCCCTATCAGCTATAACCAATTCACCTAATCAATTTCAACCAAAATACAGCAAATATGACCAATTTCTAAACAAATTTCAACAACAAATTCAAACTAAATGATGAACAACAAAGAAACAACTAAAATTATTTTGATTGAACAATATTTTTAACAACAAACAAACCTACTTTCAGATTCAACAACAACAACAACAAACAAGTATATTCAGATTTCTAAATTCAATAATCATTTGAACTTAAAATTAAATCTAACAACATTACAACCAACAATTTCTATATTAAAACTAAACAAGATCATGAAACAAACTGAAGAAATAATCAAAAATGATAATCAACAAACAAGAAGATCAAACTTATACTAATTTCGGATTCAAGAACAATCAAACAAAGTATGGACATAAATGAAAAGATTCAACAACAATAACAAGCAAGTTTTATTCAAATTCGAATTAAACTCGAATTAAGCTTAAACAAAACAAATAAACATATTCAAATCACTAAACTTCAAATAATCAATTGATCTTTTTAAATTAAATCCAACAAAATTATAACAAAGATACATTGAATCAAAAAATTAAAAACCAAAACATAACTTCACATTAAATCACTGAATTAAAAACGAACTTCAAACAAAATGAACACGAATTAATCTATATTAAACAACAAACAACGGATTCAAATGATTTAAACACCATTAACAATTTCTGAAAAAAATACATAACAACACATGAAACAAACTGAAGAAATAATTAATTAAACTTCAATTTGAATCTAACGACATTAAACTAACAATTTCACATGAACAAACTGAAAAATTAACAAAACAATGAACACGAACAAAATAAAAATCAAACATTTACCGATTTTAGATTCGAGAATATCAAAAACAAAATACGGATAAAAATGAAACTCAAACCCACTAACCGGATTGAAATCACGAACAACGACTGAGCAACAATGAACTCGAACTGTGTATGGACTGTTTCGACAAACTCCGACCAAAGTGAAGCAGCGACGAGCTACTTTGACGGAGAAGTCGAAGAAGAAAGCAGCGTTTGGACTGTTGTTCGTTGGACGAAGCAGCAGGCGACGGGGAGAGGCAACAACTATGGTGGCCTGGTTTGGGTGGTTGGGAGCAGCTGCTCGACGTCTTGGCTTGGTCGTAGCAGAAGTAGCAGGAAGCAGAAGCAGGAAGCAGAAGCAGGAGCAGCTTGCGAGGAGAAGAATGAAGAAGACGCAGCAACGATCGAGGTGAAGCAGAAGAAGCAACAGCGACGAGCTTGCAACTCGTCCATGGTCAGCAGTGACGGGCTGGAAGTTCAGGTGGTCATCCGACATGGTCGTGGTGGACGTGAGGACTGTGGTTGTTTGGGTTTGCTGGAGGGGTCATTTGAGAAGGTGAAGCAGCAGCGATGGCTTCTTGAGACACGACGACGATGTTCGTTGACGGGCTGCTTCAAGTGGTCAACGGAGCTGTTCGTCGTCGATGGCTGGAGCTCGACGGATGGTGGTGCGATGAAGACGACGCAGTAGGGGTGGCGGGTCATCCATGGATGGCTTGTTTGGAGCTTGAAGAAGAAGAAAGAAAAAGGGGGGGGGGGGCGGATGAGTAATGTTTTAGGTTTTGGTTTTTTAGGTTTTTTAGTTTTCTTTTGTGAAATGTAAGATAATAGGGGTGTTGGGTTATGGACTGGGTCGACCCGGTTTGGAATGGACTGGGTCGTGGAGGAAGATTGGGTATATTTTTTTTGGCTTGTGGCTTGAATTTGAAGAAGAGTCCAATTCCGATTTTCTTTATATTTTTGCTCTCTTTTCTTCTTTTATTTTTCTAAAACTAAATTCTAAAAATCCTTAAATTATTATTAAGTTATAAAAGCGCAAATTAACTCCCAATAACAATTAACGCACAATTAAGTAATAATTAAGCATAAAATTGTACATTTGGACATTAAATGCTAAAAATGCAAAAGATGCCTATTTTTGTAATTTTCAATTTTTTGTAACACAAACTTAATTACTAACAATTGTAGAATTAAATCCTACATGCAAATGCGACGTATTTTATATTTGTATTAATTTAAACAAATAAACATGCACAGACAAAGATACAAATAATTATACAAAAATACCACAAAAATACAAAAATTGCACACAAAAAGGAAAATTGTTTTATTTTGAATTTTTTGGGAGTAATTCTTTCATAGGGCAAAAATCACGTGCTTACAGATGTTATCCTTGTTACTGGCGAGTAAGTGTCAAAGTAATCAAATCCTTCCTTTTGTCTACAACCTTTGACAACAAGTCTTGCCTTATATTTGTCAATAGTGCCATCAACTTTAATTTTTCGTTTAAAGATCTATTTCGAACCTAAAAGCTTATTTCCTGGATGAAGATCAACCAATTCCCATGTCTGATTATCCAAAATTGATTGAATCTCACTATTAACTGCCTCTTTCCAAAACGCTGAATCAGAAGACGACATAGCTGCTTTAAAAGTTTGAGGCTCATTTTCAAGCAAGAATGTCACAAAATCTGGTCCAAAGGAAGTAGATGTTCTTTGACGTTTGCTCGCTTTGGATCTTCTATACTTGGAGTATTTTCCTTTGGTTCTTCCCGAGGTTGTTTAGGTCTTTCATTTAACGACTCGCATTCAGTTTTATACGGACAGATGCTTTCAAAGAATTCAGCATTATCTGATTTCATTACCGTATTAACTTGAATCTCGGGATTATCAGATTTATGAACCAAAAACCAATATGCTTTACTGTTTGTAGCATATCTAATGAAAACACAATCTACTATTTTTGGTTTGATTTTAACCCTTTTAGGTAAAGGAACTTGTACCTTTGCTAGACACTCCCACACTTTGAAATATTTCAAATTGGGTTTTCTTCCTTTATATTTTTCATATGGAATAGATTGTGTTTTGTTGTGGGGTACTCTATTGAGTATTCGGTTAGCTTTAAGGATAGCTTCCCCTCACAAACTATACCATAATCCAGAACTTATTAATAAAGAATTCATCATTTCCTTTAATGTCCAATTTTTCCTTTCCGCAATTCCGTTGGATTGAGGTGTGTAAGGTGCAATAGTTTGATGATAATTCCATATTCCGAACATATTTCTGCAAACGGAGATTCATATTCTCCACGTCTATCACTTCTAATCATTTTAATCTTTTTATTCAATTGATTCTTGTATTGCTTAAATGTTTCAATTGCTTCATCCTTACTATTAAGCAAATAAATATAACAATATCGAGTGCAAGTGTTAATAAAAGTAATAAATACTTTTTCCCACCTCGAGATGGTGTTGACTTCATATCGCAAATGTCAGTATGAATTAAGTCTAAAGGATTTGAATTCATTTCAACAGACTTATAAGGATGTTTTACAAACATAGATTTAACATATATTTTACATTTCGATTTATTACACTCGAATTTAAGCAATACTTCTAAATTAATTAACTTCCACAAGGTTTTATAATTGACATGTCCTAAACGAATATGCCATAAATAATTTGACTCCAATAAATAAGAAGAAGCTGAAATTTTATTCATACTGTTAAGAACCATTATATTGAGTTTGAAAAGTTCGTGAGGTAGACTTTTCCAACATACATTTCATTCTTGATTACAACAACTTTATCAGAAACAAATACACACTTGAATCCATTCTTTACAAGTAAAGAAATAGAAACTAAATTCTTCCTAATAGTAGGAACATGAAGAACATTGTTGAGCGTTAACACCTTGCCGGAAGTAATCTTTAGGAATATCTTCCCATAACCTTCAATCTTGGTTGTTGCATTATTTCCCATGGAAATCTCTTCTTCGGGACCAGCAATAGAGTAAGTCGCAAATGCTTCTTTGACAGTTCAAACATGTCGAGTGGATCCAGAGTCAATCCACCACTCCTTCAGATTTCCAACTAGGTTGCATTCCGAAAGCATTGCACCAAGATCATCAATGTCATCATTCTTCTCCACTATGTTGGCTTGTCCCTTCTTCTTATCCTTTTTCGGGAGACGACAATTAGTGACTTTGTGACCAACTCTTCCACAATTGTAGTAATTGCCCTTGAATTTCTTTTTGTTTTGCTCCTTAGTCTGTCCAGAAGACCTCTTCCTCTTCTTACTTTTTGGAGCAGTCTCCTCAACTATATTAGCTCCCATGATCGTTGAATTTCCACGAGACTTCTTCTCGGCTGTTTTGTTGTCTTCCTCAATCTTTAGACGTATCACAAGATCTTCCAACTTCATTTCTTTACGCTTGTGCTTAAGATAGTTCTTGAAAACTCTCCACGAAGGAGGCAATTTTTCAATCATTCCAGTCACTTGAAATGCTTCAGTAACGACCATACCTTCAACAATAAGGTCGTGAAAAATAAGTTGAAGCTCATGAACTTGGGTTTCCACAGTTTTGATGTCTATCATTTTATAGTCTAGAAGCTTGGCAACCACGAACTTCTTCAAGCATGCATCTTCCGTCTTGTACTTTTTCTCAACTGCGTCCCATAATTCTTTTGAAGTATTCATCGCACTGTACACATTGTACAAGTTATCCCCTAAAGCGCTTAAGATATAGCCTTTGCAAAAAAAATCTGCCTGCTTCCATGCCTCAATAATCATGAACTTCTCATTGTCCGGCATATCCGCAGCAGGCACCGGAGCCTCTTCACTAGTGAATTTCTACATACCAAGTGTGGTAAGCCAGAAGAACACCCTTTGCTGCCATCCTTTATAGTTAGCTCCAGAAAATTCCCCGGTTTCTCAGCCAGAGGAACAATAGTGCGGCTTGACGAGGCTATCGTCGTTGCAGCAACAGTCGTAGAAGGATTTCCGTTATCAATTGCCATTTCTCACTGTCAACAATAGAAGAGTTCAATTAATGGCAAAACCACAACAATAAACAATATTGTAATCAATAAACAGTATGTATGATAAATTAAAATCGAAGTTTTTTTATATTGTTCACAGAAAACGATAAAGTTTTTATGTTCTTCAAATCGTTTTCTTAATTTCAATACTCTGATGAAGTTTTTATATCTTCAAATCAATATAGTAAAATTCAGAAGGAGTAGAAAACCACACAAGTTTTAATCTCCACAAACAGAATACATAATATAATAAAATAATTTCCTTAAGATTGTTATTCAATCTGTATTGTTGTAAAATCAATAAAACAATAAACTTTCTAAAAAACAGAAACAGAAAGTTAGTAGAACTAGAATGTCAAAATAAATTCTGAAAACAGCATAGGAATAAATCGAGCCCATTGAATACACAGTGTGTCCTTAAGGAAATTATTCTCCTCAAGTACCCGAAGTTATGGAATATATCTTTCCAGGATAGAATGATTTAAGTCACCAACGTATTGGTACTAAAAACTCTGGTGATCGGTGAACCACTCAATAGTCGTAAAACACACTAAAAAATATTGTGCAGAAGAAGAAGAATATAATCAGAAAAATGTTGTAAGTAAATATTCTGGGATTTGAAGGCATATTTATAGCCAATTTGGCACTATCTATTGGAACATGTGGGAAAATTTGCGGGAAAAACAAACAGATTTATAATAATCTGGGAAAGAAAACGGACTGGACCGGACCGTGTTGTCACGACCCAAACTGGAGGGCCATGACTAGCACCCGATCATACTTGCCGAGCACCAACGTACATTTTATCTAACCCTTTTTTTATTATCTTTTAGGGTTGACGAGATCAATATAAATGGTAGACATGGATCATGGACAACCAACAATAAAATATGATGGCATGAACATACATAGCAGGGGATGACCAGACAATCAAGAAACTACATATAAGGTACGAGCTACCACGCTACCATGAAAGACTATACAACAAAAACCAGCCGACAAGGCATACCAAACTATACATGAGTCGACATGTCTATGAGCCTCTAAATGAACATAAGTGCTGCAACATAGCCGGAACAAGGCCCCGACATACCCATAATGTCTATAACAAAAATGCATACCAAGACCACGACAAGTCCGGAGAAGGGATCTCGCCAATCACAGCTGAACTGGACAACCTACTGTGGTGGGGGAGCTGCACCTGCCTATCTATTAGGGCTTGCAGCATGACATGCAACGTCCACAAACAAAAGGACGTCAGTACGAATAAAGTACTGAGTATGTAAGGCAGGGAACCATAAATACGAACAGTAATGTAAGCAGGGATAGAGAATATACAATCAGGAACATCTGAGTACCTCTGAGGGCTACTGACATGAAATGCATGATACATATGTATGTATACATAAACTTTTAAAACATACTGTGAGCATCATCATCATCATATCGTACCCAGCCATAATAGGCTCGGTAAAAATGTACCCGGCCGTCATAAGGCTCGGTAGAATTGTACTTGACCACGTGGAGCTCGGTAAAACCCAACTGATCAGTGGTTGCACAATAGGTGTCGTACCCGGCCAACTATAGCGTGGCTCGGTAGAGTAAAATAGATATATATATATAATGCATGCTCGACTCATGGAATCACATTCTAAACCTTTCGGAGTGACGTAAGGTCGGTATCCTCTGTACACATTATTAGGACCAACTCTTCATTACGAACCTTATAAGAATCAGGAAGTACCAACAACATTGATAACATAAGAATAAGAGAAGCAACATTAACATCAATCGTTCCATAAGAGGGAAAGCAATGTAAGTACTGCTAGCTTCTAAGAGTAGAGTATCTTTGGAAGCTCGTTCATTACATTATGTACAATCGGAGTCGTGCAAAAGAAGAAAAGGGATAGCCTCACATACCTTGTATATACTGCCCCAATCACAAGCTATGCAATTGTCACAACTCCTTAGTCTACAATAAGAGAAACGATACTATCGTTATCATTTAAGCGTCATAACTATTATGTATCGACCACAACCTATTTTACGTTGAAACGGACAGCACCTCCCCTATATATATGACTTCACACCATTCAAAACAATCACCAAACAGCCCAAACAACATCAATAATAAACATATTGAGCCTCCAAAAATAGTCCACACACAACCTAATTACATCATACATACGACGACCACCGTAGTCGTGTCAAACGACCCAAAAATGTTACAAATAACTATCAGACCACAACCCTACATATATATGGTGTTTATCCACACCCTTCCACCTCCAAAACTCCACAAAACAGTAGTAAAACACACAGCCCAGTAGCAACACAAAACAGTCCGCTACAAGTGAATAACTCGAACTCACGGCTTCTGATCACCGTCCCGTGAGTTCTTACATGTATAGAATGAATTACCATGAATTCACAGCAGAGAAAAATGTATGAAAGATGGAAGTAACTTACCTTACTTGTTGGATAACTCAGCCCTTCCCTTGGTTCTTCAAACTCTAGGTTTTACCTTCAAATAGAACTTGAAAGAGAGGGAAAATCGATTAGGGTTTGTGTGGGATTTTTGGGGAGGAGTTGCAGGGGTTAACTTTGGTTTTGAGGGTCTGAAATATGGATGAAATAACTGAGTTCATAACCCCTTAAAAGTCCTCTCTTGGCCGACTTAGGTCTTTTAATTTTGTCCTATCATTTTGGCAAGTAGGTGATGCACCTACTTGTCATCTACCAATCTGCGCAGGCTTGCGAAAATATGAATATCTCTATACTCCGAGATTGTATTGACAAACAGTTTAATGTGTTGGAAACTAGACTCATAGATCTTTAATTTTGTGGGTAGATCACCCCGTAATTCCTTGTAAATTAGGATAAAAGCATAGAAACATTTAACCTAATGTTTAAGTAAAATTATGAACCTAAGTTGCGACAACGTTTGTCGACTTTTGTTTCATAACTCGTTTGACTTCAAGACTTATGATACGGATATTATATGATTCAAATACCTTAATAAATGACCTCTTGAGTGTATTAAGAACCTCTAGGTTTACCTGAAAATACGAGTTACAACATCCTTGATTCGTTTAACTTCTAATACTTGTTAATCACCCTTATACACCTTTGTATCACTTAAGACCAATAGGATTAACTTCTTATCATCTCAAAGGTAATTCCTTCTTGGATTTATGTTAACTAATATATGGCATGAACTAACGCGTGTGGATATGGGTTGTAACACCCTTCCCCCTTAGGAACATTCATCCTCGAATGTAATGGTTCATGGGGAGTTTAAATTATCGTGGATTCCGGCCAAGTTTCTCCCATAAATAGAGGACAAACTTCCAAGAGGTTAACTCAATGTATGGCCTTACAAGAGTATGCAAAGCATTATGGACATGTACATTATCTGCATATCGCCATTTTGTATTAAGGAAGAGTACTCTCAAGTTGTTTCTTACCTCATAGAGTCATTTCACCTTCCAATGTATCATGTGTTCCACCAGCATCCTTGTTATCTTCATTCTAGAATAGGTACGGGTATTTAGACTTCATCTCCTCTTCTCCTTCCCATGTTATTTCTTCCATATTCTTGTTCCTCCACTATACTTTGATGAAAGCTACATCTTTTGTTCTCAGCTTGCGGACTTGTTGATATAATATAGCCACTGGCACTTCTTCATATGATAGGTCATATGTAACCTGTACATCTTTGATAGGGACGACTCGAGAAGGGTCTCCAATACATTTCCTCAACATAGATACATGGAATACCGGGTGGACAAATTCCAATTCGGATGGCAATTCTAACTCATAAGCAACCTGTCCAATCCGTCGAAGAATTTTATACGGCCCGATATACCTTGGACTCAGCTTACCTTTCTTCCCAAAACGCATAATACCCTTCATTGGTGAGATCCTCAGGAAAACCCAATCACCAACCTCAAACTCTAGATCACGACGTCGGACATCAGAATAAGATTTTTGCCTGCTTTGTGCCGTCCTCAATCGCTCCTGTATCACTTTCACCTTCTCAATAGCTTGGTGAATCAAATCTGGCCCATATAATTCTGTTTCACCGACTTCGAACCATCCAACTGGTGATCTACATCTCCTCCCGTATAGTGCCTCGTATGGGGCCATTTTAATACTGGAATGGTAGCTATTATTGTAAGCGAATTCTATGAGTGGAAGATGGTCATACCAATTTCCCTTAAAATGTATAACACATGCTCGTAGCATATCTTCCAGTGTCTGAATGGTACGTTCAGCCTGTCCGTCAGTCTGCGGATGAAATGCAGTGCTGAGATTCACTTGTGTGCCTAAACCCTTCTGAAAAGACCTCCAAAAGTTAGCTGTAAATTGAGCTCCTCGGTCTGATATAATAGATACCGGCACACCATGAAGCCTAACAATCTCCTTGATATACAACTTCGCATAATCTTCAGCCGTGTAAGTTGTCTTAACTGGCAGAAAATGGGCACATTTTGTAAGTCGATCAATTATCACCCAGATGGAGTCAAACTTATGATAAGAGCGAGGTAATCCAATAATGAAGTCCATATTAATCACCTCCCATTTCCAGGTCGGAATCTCTATATTCTGAAGCAATCCACCGGGTTTCTGATGTTCTATCTTTACTTGTTGACAATTGGGACACTGGGCTACAAATTCTGCAATAGACTTCTTCATGTTATCCCACCAATACTGCTCCTTGACATCATGATACATCTTTGTCGAGCCGGGATGGATGGAATATCGGGATTGATGAATCTCATTCATAATCTTCTCTCGCAACCCTGCCACATTAGGCACACATAATCGACCCTGGTTTCTCAGTGCCCCATATCTTTCGATCTCAAAAGCCATACTTTTACACTGCTGAATTCTCTCTCTTAATCGTACTAAGATAGGATCTTCATATTGCCGTGCTTTTACCTTGGCTACCAAAGATGATTCTGATGTATTTTGTACAGTAACACCTCCGTCATCAGAGTCTAACAATATGATTCTCATATTGGCTAGCTGATGAAGCTCTTTAGTCAACCCCCATCTACCTGCCTCAATATGTACTAAGCTTCCCGTTGATTTACGGCTGAGAGCGTCTGCCACACCATTGGCTTTACCGGGATGATACAATATCTCGACGTCGTAGTCTTTCAGTAATTCAAGCCACCTACGCTGCCTCAAATTCAACTCTTTCTGCTTGAATATGTATTATAAAATCTTGTGATCTGTGTAGATGTCAACATGGACGCCGTATAAGTAGTGCCGCCATATCTTCAAAGCATATATTACTGCAGCCAATTCAAAATCATGGGTTGGATAATTCTTTTCATGTTTCTTCAATTATCTTGATGCATAAGCAATCACCTTCCCACGTTGCATCAATACGCACCCCAAACCTATACCTGAGGCATCACAATATACCACATAACCTTCTGTTCCTTCAGGGAGAGTGAGCACTGGTGCGGATGTCAATCGATTCTTCAGCTCCTGAAAACTACGTTCACAAGTGTCAGACCACTATAACTTGGTAGCTTTATGTGTTAACTTAGTCAATGGTGATAATATAAAGGAAAACCCTTCTACAAACTGCCTATAATATCTTGCTAGCCCTAGGAAGTTGCGGACTTCTGATGGTGTTGTAGGTCTCGGCCAATTCTTTACTGCATCGATCTTCTGAGTGTCGACACTAATACCCTCGTCAGATATCACATGGCCAAGGAACGCTACTGAGTTCAGCCAAAATTCACATTTGGAGAGCTTAGCATATAACTTACGATCCTGAAGCGTCTGTAATACTATCCGCAAGTGGCCCGCATGTTCCGCCTCCGAACGAGAATATACTAGAATGTCATCAATGAATACAATCACGAACACATCAAGATAGGGCCTAAATATAGTATTCATGAGATCCATAAAAGTTGCTGGGGCATTTGTTAGCCCGAACGACATCACCAAGAACTCAAAGTGCCCGTATCTTGTCCGGAAGGCCGTCTTTGGAATATCCTTCTCCTTAACCCTCACCTGATGATACCCTGAACGTAAATCAATCTTGGAGAAATACTTGGCACCCTGGAGTTGGTCAAACAGGTCATCAATTCTTGGAAGTGGATACTTGTTCTTTATAGTAGACTTATTCAACTGTCGATAGTCGATACACATCCGTAACGACCCATCTTTCTTCCGCACGAATAGGACTGGTGCACCCCAAGGTGAAGTGCTAGGCCTAATAAAGCCCTTATCCAGCAAGTCCTTCAACTGCACCTTCAACTCTCGCAACTCTGCCGGGGCCATTCTGTATGGAGGAATAGAGATCGGTTGAGTGTCAGGCAACACATCAATGCTAAACTCAATCTCCCTTTCAGGAGGAAGGCCTGGGAGTTCATCTGGGAAAACATCTGGGAATTCGTTGACCACAGGGATTGATTGTAAAGTAGGCGGTTTCGCCTCCGCATCCCTAACGCGAACGAGATGATAAATGTAACCTTTTGAGATCATTTTCCTTGCCTTAAGATAGGAAATAAACCTACCTTTCGGTGTAGCAATGTTCCCTTTCCATTCAATGATGGGTTCACCAGGAAATTGAAACCTAACCATCCTCGTACGATAGTCAACATTTGCATAGCATGAGGCCAACCAGTCCATTCCCATTATCACATCAAAATCAACCATTTCTAACTCAAATAAATTTGCCGAGGTTTGACGACTACAAATCATCACAGTGCAACCTCTATATACCCTTCTAGCAATCACAGAATCTCCTATCGGAGTAGATACCGCAAGGGGTTTACTTATCAATTCAGGTTCAATGCCAAACTTATTAGCCACAAAGGGTGTAACATATGATAATGTAGATCCCGGATCAATCAGCGCATATACATCATAAGAAAACATAGATAATATATGTGTAACAACATCTGAAGATGACTCGAGATCCTGTCGACCTACTAGAGCATAGGTTCGATTTTGACCACCACTCAAACTCGGCACTGCACCTCTAACTCTACCACGACCTGTCGACTGCTGAAAACCCCATGTTGGAGGTCGAACTGATGAGGAAGAAGCAGACACAGATCCAGTCAACTGAGCCATACCATCACCTCCCCTGTTAGGACAATCTCGCATCATATGGCTAGGCTGTCCGCAAGAATAACATACATCAGAACCTCGACGGCACAGTCCAAAGTGGGCCTTGCCGCACTAATCACAACATGGTGTTGTGGGTCTCGTCTGACTAGTATCCCTGTGATGTTGCAAGCCTGATGCCTGCGAACTCTGACCTGGACCAGAATGGGTAAATCAATCATATCGAGGCCTCTGAAACTGTGGAGGAGCACTAGCTACAGGTGGCGCCGAACTCCTCGAAGACTGGGGCCTGACGCTGCCTCTGAAGTCATTATAATACCTTGCAAATCTCGCCCTCTTATGCTGGCCCCTATCTTGCTCCCTATCTGCCCTCTGCTGGTGCTTACGATCCTCTAGGGTCTGGGCATAAGCCTGAATATGGGAAATATCCATGCCCTCTACCAAGGAGGCTGTTGTGCACTCATTTATCAGATGTGGTCCCAATCCGTTCACGAATAAATGCACCCTATCACTCATCTCGGCCACCATATGGGGAGCATACCTTGCCAAAGAATCGAACTGCATATTGTACTCTCGCACACTCATATTACCTTGTCTAAGGTTCAAGAACTTATCAGCTCTTGCTCGTCGTATCTCAACTGGCAAGTAGTGACGAAGAAAGGCCTTAGAAAATTCCTTCCACACAGCTGGAGGAGCGTTCAGACCCCTGGATTTCTCCCAACTATCATACCAGAGAACCACTAAATCCCGTAGCCGATAAGAAGCCAACTCTAATGCCTCTGTATCACTAACATGCATAACCCGCAGTGTACGATGAACCTGGTCAATAAAGGTCTGCGGGTCCTCCTTGGGGTCTGATCCGGTAAACATTGGAGGGTCTAAATTAATAAAATCACGAACTCTCGTACTAACTGGTTTATCAGCAGCACCTGTATTCTGCCTCTGAGCCTGAGCAGCTACCAAGCTAGTCAATAACTGCAAAGCACTCCGCATATCCTGGTCTGTAGTGCCAGACGGAGGAACTGGAGGTGTTGGGTGCCTCATAATATCCTCTGGAGGAGACGGGGTAGATGAGGTATGAGACGACATCTCATTCTGAGCCTCACTTTGGCCTGGTCTGGTTTGGGGCACCTGACTGGTACCCTCTCCCGCAGTTGTATCAAGCCGTCTACTAATTGTTTGCTTCCTAGTCGAAGGCATCGCTGAAAGAAAACAGGTGAATATTAGAGACGAACACTTACGACTCAACTCTATGCATGATCTAGATTTAAGAAGAAGGTAACAACCCTAAATGTCATGTAGCCTCCTGATTATAAATGTGGCGCGCTACACATCCATAAGCAAGACTCTACTAGACACATCTCATAGACAATCCCTAGGACAAACTTGCTCTGATACCAAGTTTGTCACGACCCAAACTGGAGGGCCATGACTAGCACCCGACCATACTTGTCGAGCACCAACGTACATTTTATCTAACCTTTTTTTAATTATCTTTTAGGGTTGACGAGATCAATATAAATGGTAGACATGGATCATGGACAACCAACAATAAAATATTATGGTATGAACATACATAGCAGGTGTCACATCTCCTTTTTCCGCACCCGCTAGGGCGCAAGGGAGTTTCTTCCAATTAAAGGACAATCGAAACGGGATTGGTTTAATTATTTCAGAGTCGCCACTTGGGAGATTTAGGGTGTCCCAAGTCACCAATTTTAATCCCGAATCGAGGAAAAGAATGACTCTATATTACGGTCTGCGTACCAGAAATCCGGATAAGGAATTCTGTTAACCCGGGAGAAGGTGTTAGGCATTCCCGAGTTCCGTGGTTCTAGCACGGTCGCTCAACTGTTATATTCGGCTTAATTATCTGATTTTATACAAATATGAACTTGTGTGCAAATTTTATCTTTTAACCGCTTTCATAATTATTATTATTTTACAAGGAATTGCAACGTCGTGGAAACATACCTCGAATCACGTTACATCAATGTACACGTGATTGTTGACATATCTCGACTCGGTTGAGATTTGGATTCGGGTCACATAAATGTACACCCGAGTTAAGGAAAATAAACTATTAAAGGCGCGCTTAAAGCAACTAGCGTATTGTTATTTTTGGGGAAAGCCATGAAATTCGCTAAACGGCGTGTTCCGAATTCTAAGTATTTTTATACATATGCATTTAGAGGGCCCCGCACTTTGTACATCTTTGTTTGTCGAGGCTCGTCTCATTCCTTATGAAAAGAATTTGCAACGTCATGGAAATGCATCTCAGACCACGCTACAATCAATGTACCCGTGGTTAGAGACACATTTCGATTCCGTTGAGATTCGGATTTGGGTCACATAAATGTGCACCCGAGTTTAAGGAGATAACATTATTAAGTACGCGCTTAAAGAGACTATCGCGTTATTATTCTGGGAGGGCCGTGAGATTTGCTAAACGACCCATCCTGGAAACTGAATGCTTCGCTAATATACATTTAACGAGGGCCCCGCAGCTTGCGCGTTTTTATTTATTTGTCGAGGCTCATCTCGTTCTTATTTTAAAAGGGTATCCTATATCAATTACGTTTCTTGTCGCGTTTGTCTCTACTAATCGAAAACAGTAGATAGTCTTAATTAATTACATGCTTGCAAGTTATCTATAACAGAATTCTGAGTACTTGCGCAAAATCAGTAGCACGACCACGTACACAATCAGCCAAACGAATATTAAGGGCCCAAATCCCAAACCAAGCAGTAGCGGTTGGGCCTAGGCCACTATTTTTCGCTGGGAGCCTGCTTGATTTGCTCGACTTGGGCTAAACCTTTGTGAGGTTGAGATTGCAAGCTCTGTGTTCTATGTCTTAAAGTATGGTTTAAACAGTTATATGAGCCAATTTATCGGAAGGGGAAGAACTATACTAGTAGTGGATAGTTTACATGCTTGGCCTACATTAAATAGTATGTTACACAATTTAAACCTAAGTCTGGGATACAACCTACTGCATTAGGAATATTTATCTAACAGCATACATATACAACTAACATTCAATCCTCATACATTGATATTTACTAGGCGTGCAAGTTACCTTCAGTATCCAAACAAAATGTAAACTATCATGCATTACATGATATTCAATATAACAGTCTATGCTTAAAGTAAACAATCTTCAATTCTTCTCTCTTTGCATTCATACTCAACTTCAAGTTACATTGACAGTATTAGTCGTGTACCTGGATGTTTGCACAATAAGAAAAGGAAGAGAAAGAGTATCAGCAGCAAGTAACCAACAACAACAACAGATAGCAACAACACAGCAACATAACCAGCAGCAACTATGTAGCCCACAGGTGCTTGAGCATCAGACAGACAAATCCCAGAAAAGGAGCAATGAACCAACCGAAAACCCAAGATACCAAATGTAACAGCAACAGAAGACCCAATAACCACAAAGCTCAGCAAATACCCAGTACAGTTCCCACAATCAAGAAGGCTAAAACTCAATCCACAGCACACAGAAAACTCAGTGTAGTAACAATCACAGCAGAAAACACACAGCCTTCTCTTAACGGAACAGTAATGACCCTAGTTAGAATAACTGACTTAGCCAGAACAGCTCAACTAACTTAGTTCCTTGTGCAGTTTTGGGCAATGTTTAGTTAAAGTATTCTGAAAATTTTCACTTTATTTTCTCTTTTCTGAAGACTAAAAAGTCCAGACCCTTTTAAGTTCTCTAATGGCCTATTTATAAGCCAAACGACCCAGTGCAGCTAAGCTGCCTGGATCCTCCCACTTGCAGACTGCCCATACCCATTAAACCCATGCTTAAACATCTTTTGATGCCAGCCATTGGTTCCCCACGCCTGGTTTATTCTTTAATCAAGAGTTATGGGCTCATTTTAGTATTCATTTTAAACCCCATACTCTTGTGTATTGTCCCCCACTGGTATTAGTTTAATCCCAAATTAGTACCCTACTTTTCAGCTCATTTAAACTAATCATTTTTGTTCTTTTCAAACCCCAGACTACCCCTGTTGAACCCTGGTTATCACTGTCTTGACCCTCTGCAATAATGGGTTATTTTGGACTTCTGAAAAATTTAAAATCGAAGCTGCCCTAGACTGAATCTTTTAGCTGTTTTGTAATGCAGTTTATAGGCTAATCTCAGGCAATGTCGAGCATTCAGTCAGTGACATGGTTCATTTAGTCATGTGAAATTATTAGCTTATTTGATCCATTAGTTATAGAGAACTAATCGACGACATTTATTGAGTCGACTATACTAATTATAACAGGTAATAATCAGTCGTTCAAATAAACAAACACATACAGGGACCTAAAGGGCTTCGGACAACTTTGGTCGATCACTGGGAACCTATATAAGTTATTTATGCGACGACTATCCTAATCGGACATGCTTATCACAGGATACATTCAAATCATACACAGAAAACAATCGACCAAATAAAAAGGTCTTTGACAGAGATGGAAGAAATTAAGAAAACTATCAGAAAATAACAAACAAATACAACAAAGCATGCTAACGACTTAATTGGCAGTTGAATAAACAAAAAAGGAAAAGAAAAACTTACCGAAAAATGTTTAAACCAAACTGACCCAAAACTGACTCAACTTGACCATTTGAAGCCGAACAAACTTTAACCAGGGTGTTCTCACATGAGAACACCTTGGTTAAGGTCTATTAGACCTCAGACCCCTGTCAAGACTGGCCGGATTCCTCAGGTCCATGTGTTCTAGGGTCTGGATTTTCAGATCTGGTTTTTTAGAAGTTGTGGGTAGATTCGGACCAAACCAAGTTTGGTTTGGTCACGAGGAGGGTCAGGGGAGTGTCTGGTATGAAGATGGGGTGGTTTGGTATAGATCGGAGTTCGACTCAAATCTTCAAATGAAGATTCGAGACGAAGGAAGGTGATTCGAGGCAAATGGATAGCAGATCCATGTTTAGGACAGTGAGGTGGTCCTAGGGTGTTCAGGAGGTGGCCACCGGCGTCCATGCCGCCGGCTTTAATGGCGAGGGAGATGGGGCGGCTAGGGTTTCTAATGGGAGGTCTGGGTTTGAGCTTGGGGACGACGGGATGGGGGTGCTCGTATAGGAGGGCTGGGTAATGAATTATGTTTATATACGTAAAGTGTAATTAGATACTGGCCGTTGGATGCATCGAGATTGATGGCCAGGATCTTTTACTTAGAACGGAACGACACCGTTTGGCCTAGGTTGGGGGGTTGGTTCGGATTGGTTCCTGGGTCAGGTTTTGAAACGGGTTACTGATAGTGATCCTGGACCGTTGGATTGGATTGATTGGAACGGCTGAGATGAGCCGCCCTTGAAACGACGTAGTCTTGGTATCGAACTACGTCGTTTTGACGACCGGTGGATGGGTCTTGGGTTGGCTGACTTGGGCTGGTTTTGGGCCTTCAGAATTTGAAATATCATGGGCCCAATCCGATTTCTTGCACTTTTTATTTTGTTTTCTAATTTTGAAATACAACTAAATTAAAAATAAATTTGAAATACCCATTAATCAATACTTAACACAATTATTCACACACCTATATAAGAAAAATTTAAAATGGTTAAATCACAACCTAGAAATGCATACATATTTTTTTGTATTTTGTTTGATTAATGATTAAATGCAAAATGGACAGACCCACAAATGACTAACAACACATGTCACGGAAAACTCGAAAAATTGTACAGCGAAGTCATTTGTCACTATTTTTATTTTCTTTTGGAGCGATTGTCCGTGAAGCAAAAATCACGTGCTTACAGCAGGGGATGACCAGACAATCAAGAAACTACATATAAGGTATGAGCTACCACGCTACCATGAAAGACTATACAACAAAAATCAGCCGACAAGGCATACCAAACTATACATGAGTCGACACTTGTCTATGAGCCTCTAAATGAACATAAGTGCTGCAACATAGCCGGAACAGGGTCCCGACATACCCATAATGTCTATAACAAAAATGCATACCAAGACCACGGCAAGTCCGAAGAAGGGATCTCGCCAATCACTGCTGAACTGGACAATCTACTGTGGTGGGGGAGCTGCACCTGCCTGTCTTTTAGGGCCTGTAGCACGACATGCAGCGTCCACAAACAAAAGGACGTTAGTACGAATAAAATACTGAGTATGTAAGGCAGGGAACCATAAATACGAACAGTAATGTAAGCAGGGATAGAGAATATACAACCTAGAACATCTGAGTACCTCTGAGGGCTACTGACATGAAATGCATGATACATATGTATGTATACATAAACTTTTAAAACATACACCTATGTGGGCATCATCATCATCATATCGTACCCAGCCATAATAGGCTCGATAAAAATGCACCCGGCCATCATAAGGCTCGGTAGAATCGTACCCGGCCACGTGGAGCTCGGTAAAACCCAACTGATCAGTGGTTGCACAATAGGTGCCGTACCCGGCCAACTATAGCGTGGCTCGGTAGAGTAAAATAGATACATATATATAATGCATGCTCGACTCATGGAATCACATTCTAAACCTTTCGGAGTGACGTAAGGTCGGTATCCTCTGTACACGTTATTAGGACTAACTCTTCACTATGAACCTTATAAGAATCAGGAAGTACCAACAACATTGATAACATAAGAATAAGAGAAGCAACATTAACATCAATCGTTCCATAAGAGGGAAAACAATGTAAGTACTGCTAGCTTCTAAGAGTAGAGTATCTTGGAAGCTCGTTCATTACATTATGTACAATCGGAGTCGTGCAAAAGAAGGAAAGGGATAGCCTCACATACCTTGTATATACTTCCCCAATCTCAAGCTATGCAATTGTCAAAACTCCTTAGTCTACAATAAGAGAAACGATACTATCGTTATCATTTAAGCGTCATAACTATTATGTATCGACCACAACCTATTTTACGATGAAACGGACAGCACCTCCCCTATATATATGACCTCACACCATTCAAAACAGTCACCAAACAGCCCAAACAACATCAATAATAAACATATTGAGCCTCCCAAAATAGTCCACACATAGCCTAATCACTCCATACATACGACGACCACCGTAGTCGTGTCAAACAACCTGGAAATGTTACGAATAACTATCAGCCCATAACCCTACATATATATGGTGTTTCTCCACACCCTTCCTCCTCCAAAACTCCACAAGATAGTAGTAAAATACGCAGCCCAACAACAACGCAAAACAGTCCACAAAACAATAACATTACTACCAAGCCTTTCGATATATATCTCACAAGTTCTAGCTTCAATGGCTTAGCCGCAACTTGGATAATCTTAAATACATATAGAGTAAGAGGTTCCTTACCTTTATACAGAAAGAACAACTCCAATTTGACCTTAAATTTCCATGAAATATCCCTCCAATGCTGCCACAACAACAAAAAAGCGAAACTAGCGATCAATTAGTGTTTTTCGGCACTAGAATCACTTTAGAAGGCTTGAAATCACCTAGGATTGATATTAAGAACATGAGGGAGTATTTACAGAACATAAACCCTTTAAATTTGTCCTATCATTATGGCAAGTAGGTGATGCACCTACTTGTCATCTACCAATCTGCGCAGGCTTGCAAAAATATGAATATCTCTATACTCCGAGATCGTATTGACAAACGGTTTAATGTGTTGGAAACTAGACTCATAGATATTTAATTTTGCGGGTAGATCACCCCGTAATTCCTTGTAAATTAGGAGAAAAGCCTAGAAACATTTAACCTAATGTTTAAGTAAAATTATGAACCTAAGTTGCGACAACGTTTGTCGACTTTTGTTTCATAACTCGTTTGACTTCAAGACTTATGATACAGATATTATATGATTCAAATACCTTAATACATGACCTCTTGGTTGTATTAAGAAATTCTAAGTTTACCTGAAAATACGAGTTACAACATCATTGGTTCGTTTAACTTCTAATACTTGTTAATCACCCTTATACACCCTTGTATCACTTAAGACCAATATGATTAACTTCTTATCATCTCAAAGGTAATTCCTTCTTGGATTTATGTTAACTAATATATGGAATGAACTAACGCGTGTGGATATGGGTTGTAACACGGGTCATGGGTTATTCTGGATTGAATTTTCATTAAATAATTTAATTAATTAATTGGAAAAAAGATTGTCCAATAAGATTAATCAATCAATATTTGACCAAATCCAAATCTGAATCCGAATCCGAAGCCGTCGATCTTTGACCAAATCTGAAGCCAAAGCCAAAGCCGAGCTGAGCGAACGACGACGACGACGGCGCGAGGCTTGCCTTCTTCTTAACTTTTTAAGAGCTAAAAGATGAGCTTCTCTATATATACACAAAGATTTTCTTTCATTCTACCAATGAGGGACAAAGTGCATTAGTAAAGTGAACTAATAAGATTTTATAATTCATGTACCATAGTCTAGTTTAGCTTTTTGTATTACCTTTGAAGTAAGGTGTAATAAGGAGGTCAGCAAGCAGTAAAAACAGCACGAAGCAGCAGTAACATCACAGTCCCACGGTAGTCCCAGCTACCCAAAACTTCCCGAACTACATTGACCTGATTCCTTTATAGCCAAGGATATGTAGGAAACCTTTGAAGCAGAGGTTCGGTCAAATCTTTCTAAAAATGCTTCCCACGGAGTATTCGAACGGGCAAAAATCGCTCGTGTCCGCTCACTTTATCTTTGTACGAAAACTCTTCAAGTTTCCGCACAAAGAGGGGCAGCTGTGAGCACGTAATTTTTGCCTTACGAAAAACTACTCCAAAATAAATCAAAAAATAAAATAAATTTCTTTTACTGTGTAATTTTTGAATTTGGCGTGGTGTTAAATGTTTGTGTTATGTCCGTAAATGTTTATTTTTGTCAAAATAAATCAAAAAATAAAGTAAAATACATATTGCATGCATATAGGATTTAATTGTGCATTTAAGAGATAATTTAAATAAAATCGCAAAAAAATACGCATTGGTTCTATTTTAAATGTTTCACTGTGTGATTGATGTTTTTGTCTATGTGTTAAATAATGGTTATAGAGTAATTAATATATTTTTGTGAAGTTAAAATGGTTTTATAATTTTTTTTAAATTAGAAAATGAATTAATTGAAAAATAAAATAAAAAAAAAACATATTAGTAAAAGATTGGACCTGGATTAAAATCCAGGCCCAAATCAATTAATTCCCTTCACAAGCCCAATCCCAACAGCCCCTGTCCGGTCCAATTCAAAGCCAGAACCAAACGACGTCGTTTGGTCATCTCTCATCAAGGGCCGTTGGATTAAATCCAACCAACGGCCAAGATCTCATCACCCGAACCCAAGACCCTTACCCGATCCATTGACCCGGTTCAACCCGTCCCCCAACTTAAACCAAACGACATCGTTTGGTTAAGTGAATAGATCCTAGCCCTCCATTCTAATTGATCCAACGGACGATACTAATCCACCCTACCCCTATATAAATCCCAAACCTTACCCAGCCCCTAACTGAACACCCCCCCCTCCACTCCTGTTCATCATCGTTCCAAACAGACCCCTAACCCTAGCCGCCCCTATTCCCCTTCGCCTGAAACCCGGCGGCATCAACGCCGCCGGTCACCAACTTAACACCCTAGGACCTCCTGAACCTCCCCTACACGAATCCAACCTTAGTTTCCTTCGAATCAGGCCACAACTCTTCGAATCTTAAATCGAAGGTTGGCTTGAAAACTTGATCTAAACCAATCAGCCCCAAATTAACACCATGGCTTCCCCTAGTCATCCTAAGTATGGATCTGTTGGTTGTTAGGTTCGAATCCGTTCGGAACTTCTCGAATCTTCTTTTGAAGATTCGGACCAAACAAAAATTTACCCAGATCTGTTTCAAACTCACACCAGTTACCCTCCTGGCCTCCCTCGTGCCTAGAATATCTTTGGTTCTTCTCGAATCTGACCAGAAATGGTTAAATCCCAAATCGAGTTTTTAAGAACCCTAAAAAATACCAAACTTCCGGATTCGGTTCAGATTATGATGAAGATTGAGGTTTAATCGACCTTAGTCGAAGTATTTTCAGTGGAAAATACTTCGACTAAGGTCAGTTTGATTTCAAACAAAAAAAAATCCGAAATCCAAGTTGAGTTCGAGTCAGAATTTAATTAAAGTTCAGAGGTATTTTTCTATTTATTTTTGTGTATTCTACGTGTATTGTTGTCCGTATTAATAGCTTGTTAATTTTTCATCAATTCTGTCATTTCTGTCTATTTGATCCGAATGTAAATTGTTTCTGTTGGTTGTGGTTATTTACAATATGTGTAATCGACTCGATTAAGTTCGTCGATTAGTTATATTACGAATTTTTTCATTTCTGAAAATGTTGACTAAAACAGTCTGCTTCTATTTTAGACTAGTTATTGACAAATGTTGTAAATAGTCAATTGATTAATGCTCGTCAATTAAATCATGATTGTCTGTGAATCAGTGAATTCAAATGTATGTTGTATATGTTATTGTCTGAACATTAAAAGTTTCAGGGCATTGTCAGTATTGACAATGATCCTGTGTGTGTTTGATTTTGGTTTAATGTTAAGTCCAGTCTGAATGATTTTGATAATTTCAGAAATATGCTGTTATGATGTTAGTTCTGAATTCAGTGTTGTAATGTCCAGTTTGAATTCCAGTTTACAAAAGTTGGTCAAATACAATTGTGTTTAGGAGGTTAATAGGATTGATTTAGCTGTAAATCAGAAAGATAACTGAGTCTGTACAGATTTTAGAATATGTTTTGCTGAAGGTTCTGATTTTTCAGTAATAACATTAAGATTTCAGGGGCACTTATGGGAATGAAACAGTAAAAACAGGGTGTTAGTACTAGTATATTATAATGTAATGTTAGTTGCTATTAGTTAATAATACTAATGGGGAACAAGGGATAATGGGCTGCTGAAAATCAGGGAAAAGGTTTTACATAATGGGATTTTCTGTTTTTAAAAAGAAGAAGGGGGTCCAAGAAGCACTTAAATTGCCTAGGACCAGCCCTGTATAAATACAGGAGCTGGACAGACAGTTAAAGGACAGAATTTTTGAGTGAGAAACACAGAATTTAGGAGAGTCTTTGAGGAATTTTCAGAAAAACTGGAAGAAAGTTTAAGAGTTCCCTTTGAAGAAATTTTAGGAAAATTGAGAGGGAGTTTCAGACAGAAGGAGAGTTTTAATCATTTTTCAGAGGGAGGGAAATCAGTTTTCAGAAGAAGGTTAGTTTGAGAGAATTTAGGAGAGGAAGAAGAAACAGAAAAGGAACAAAAAGAACAGTCATACACACACACAGATATACAGCAGCAGAAAACAGAAAAATCAAAAAAAAATGGAAATTTGAAACTGAAAAGATATTGAAATCTGAAATATTGTTTCTTTTGTTGAATCTGTTCAACCTTACTTGGTTCCACTGTTCAGTTAAAATCCGAAGTGTTTCTTAAAAGTACTTTACTGTGCATCTGGGCTCTTCGAATCCTATTCTTGTTCAGATTTTACTGTGTTATCAGTATATTCTACTGAATTTGTTACTGCTGCAACTGCTGAAACTTACTTCTTCTACCTCCATTTTCAGGTATATGTCTTTTAAATTTTAAGTTGGAAAGAGATTCAACATGACTTGTCGATAAAGCTTGAACTGAAAGTCTATTTTTATTTGTCCAAGTTCATCAAGTTAAATTTCATTTTTGTTTCCTGTTAGTTAATTAGTAGTAAATTCAATTTGATAGCTATGGGCTATTTGTCTTACTTTAAAAGTTTGTATAAAGGTTTGTAATAATATTAGTTCATTATCTCATTAGTTTAATAAATTGTCAAGACAGGGAGTAAGGCATAAAAATGGACCATTGATTGCATCCCTTAATACTATTAACTAAATGCAAAGATAAAGAAGTTACATTAGTAGAATATCTTGTAATGAGTATGATTTTGTTTAGATTGGTATAAGTTATTATATGGTATGATGACAGGTATAATCATATGAGTAAAGTAAGTTGGTATAGCTCGTCATGATGACAGAACGTTATGAATGCTTACGCCAAATAGTCGGGTTGCATGTAATGTAACTTTGTTAAATTAACTTGCATAATAATTCCCTTTCTACAAATTCAATGCTTATCTACTTTCATAAAACAAAGTGACCAAGTAATTAGGTCTATTAGATTAAAAGCAAGTGTATGAGAATGAAAAGAGATGTACAAGCATAGATTGCCACATTTTACATCATTGATAATTAAAAATAGAATTTGCATTAAGTAAACAATGAAAATTCTCGGAAAATATTTCCTTCCCTTTATGAATCATTTATTTTCAGTTTCATATGCCATTTATTCTTTGGCATGTATATATATATATGTCATATATTTTTGAAGGATAGTATTAATCATATTTTTATTATGTCCTTTGAATTTGAACAGTTGGAATAAATTATTTATATTCGGAAAATATAATCAACGGTCAACATTTAATATTGTAAATTCTTTGAAACCTTAAATGGGAATTTATCATGAGTTTCATATAAAAATGTATGAATAATTTGTGGAAAAATCCTTAATATTTTTGCGCAATTAGGGATACGTTCGCGTACCTTGATTATATTTTAGAAGCAAAAATTCGGATTATGCGTACGCGCAATTTCGAACAAATATTTAGTAAAAGGATTTATCCAAAGACGTTAAATCAATTTCATAAAAACCCGAGATGTACGGTTCACTATTCAAGAAAAATAAATATTCTTGATTCAACACAATCTCGGAAAAATGATTGCTTAAAAGATTATCAAAAATTATTGTGTACACGTACGCGTGACACAATTCCGCATTTTTAAATTTGTAACACGAATATACGTACGCGTAATTCGATTCGAAGAAGGGTCCTTAATCACGATAAGTATAAGCGGTAGTAAAATCAGATAACATCAATATATTTAATAAAATCAAGATGATTAAGCCAATAATAAAAACAGTTAAGCGACCGTGCTAGAACCACGGAATTCGGAAATGCCTAACACCTTCTTCCGGATTAACAAAATTCCTTACTCAGGATTTTTGGTTTGCAGAAAAATAAACAGAGTCATATTCTCCTCGATTCAGGGATTATAATTGGTGACTTGGGACGCCTCAAAATTCCCAGGTGGCGACTCTGAAACAAATAAACAAATCCTGTTTCGACTGTCTTTTAATTGGAGAAAACTCCCCACGCGCCCCGCGGGCGCGGGAAAAAGGAGGTGCGACAAGTGCAAGTAGCAATTTGTTCTTCAAATTTCAGCAATCCAACACGTGATCAATGTCCAAATGAGCAAAAATTTGAACACATAAGTTCCGAATATGATATAGAACAAACTCCAATCATCAATTTGTCAAAACAACAATAATCTAACGAATTTATTATGCAACAATAGTGATGTGCCGATTTAAATTTACTATTCGTATTGGAAATTCAAGACTCATTTCTTCAAAATATTATACTTCAATTGCTATACAATCAAAAAATATTTTATACAACAACTAAGAAGAAGGAGAAATAAGGAGGTGGAAGTGGTGGTTTGTCCGAAGTTACCTATACTTTGCGTACCTAAAAAAACATGGAATTTTTACCTCCTATAGAAAAGGTTAACACCCTATTTATTTTAAAAAAATACCATTTTAAAAAAATTATATTCTATAGATACCTTTTAATGTTTATAGCAAAATATCTATTTTTGGTTACCTCCTACCCTTAGCCGCTATATACGCTATTTTAGATTTTTCTCACATAATTACCGTAGTTGATATAAACCTCTTACTCCACATTCTCTTTCTCTCTCTAATTTGATACACGTCATTCTCTTCTCCCATTCTGCGAATCTCCGCTCTTTCTTCTCACGCCATGCCAAAGGGTTGTCATTGTTGTTGCCACATATAACCAAACAAATACTGTATGAAGAAAAGAGCTTTCAAACAAATCCTCTCGCTAGTATATGTGATGACCCAAAAGGTCATCACTTGTTTTAGAAATGAATTCCGTGTTCTGAGGCCTTAAAACCTCCTTTTGTCTCACCTTTGCGTGCACAATCTGGGCGTGTATCCAGAAAGCCATTATGTGAAAATCTGTGAAAAATGATGAATTTTGCATTTAAAATGAATTTAGGATTACTTTGGTCAATATTTTGGGTAAACGGACTTGTACCCGTGATTTGACGGTCCCGGAGGGTCCGTAGGAAAATACGGGATTTGGGCGTATGCCCGGAATTGAATTCCGAGGTCCCAAACCCAAGAAATGAATTTTTAAAGAACATTGTTTTCTGGAATATATATGAGTGTTTTGAAATGAAATACGTTTGAAATTAATGGTATCGGGCCCGTATTATGGTTCCGGAGCCCGGTGCAGGTCTTATATATGATTTAAGTTGAGCCTGTAAAATTTGATAAGAAATGGACTTGAAATGACGTGATTCGGAACCTTAGTTGTAAAATTTGAAACTTTGAAAAGTTCATGAGATTTCCTTTGATTTTGATGGTAAATTCATAGTTATTGATGTTATTTTGAGGATTTGATTGCACGAGCAAGTCCATATGATGTTTTTATGTTGGTGTGCATGTTTGGTTTGGAGCCCCGAGGGCTCGGGTGAGTTTTGGATAGGCCACGGAGTGAAATTTGTACTTAGGAATTTTTTATATGTTGCAGGTCTATGCGAAGCCTGGCTCGCAAATGCGAGATCGCAAATGCGAATAAAGCATTACAAATGCGAAAGAAGGCCTGGGCAGGCATGATCACAAATGCGATCATTTGGTAGCAAATGCGAAAGACCCAAGTCGCAAATACGACGACTGCCTCGCAAATGCGAACCCCTCAGAGATATGGGGTGGTCGCAAATGCGAAGATGACAGTCTTCTGAAGGGTTCACAATTGCGAACCCTGGTCGCAATTGCGACATGTGCGACCTGCAAATTCATAAGTTAGCCTAAAATCTTTTATTTTTCAAACTCTTTCT
The DNA here is from genome assembly GCF_000393655.2 of Nicotiana sylvestris. Lineage (NCBI taxonomy): Eukaryota > Viridiplantae > Streptophyta > Magnoliopsida > Solanales > Solanaceae > Nicotiana > Nicotiana sylvestris. Next base: position 20,759,590 of record NC_091067.1, on the reverse strand, counting down.
AAACATAAACTCTCTTGCGCGATTTTCCAAAGAAAGGTTCTTCTCTAAATCGATGTAAGTCATTTTTAACTCGTTTTCTTCAATATTTAACATCTTTTCACATGATTTCAACTCAAAATCAAGGGTTTTCATGGGGGAAATTGGGTGTTTTGGGTAGAACCTAGGTTTTTAAAATTTTGAGGATTTGGACCTCGATTTGGGTTCCGATTTCAAAACAAATTATACATTTGATTCGTGGGTGAATGGGTAATCGGGTTTTGGTTCGAACCTTGAGTTTTGACCATGTGGGCCCGGGGTCGATTTTTGACTTTTTGGGGAAAACATTGAAAAATTATTTTCATGCATTAGAATTGATTTAATTTAGCATTTATTGATATAATTAAGTAACTTGTGGCTAGATACAAGCGAATTGGTGGTGAAAACGAAAGGTAAAGTGGTAGTTGAGGCTTGAATTGTGTTCGTGGCATCGAGGTAAGTGTTTGGTCTAACCTTAGCTATAGGGATTAGGAGTTGTGTCTTAATTGATACTATATATTAATTGTGGAGTACGACGTATAGGCATGGTGACGAGTATCTATACGTCGGTGTCAAGCATGCCCGCGGGTCTAGTGTTGTAATTGTAGTGACTCCGTTGAGATTTATTCATACTTAAAATGTTGATTATCATTGTTGGTTCCCTTGCCAGGATGTTATTGTTATGACATTGTCTCCCTTGCCGGGATGTTATTGTTTACGATATTGTTTTCCTTGCCGGGATGTTGTTGTTATACTCTTGTTCCCTTGCCGAGATTCTTTTGTGATTATTGTTGATTTGTAAATAGGATCGAGTGGCACGCCGCCACGGAAATATATGAAATGAGAGCGGGTTGCACTCCTGCAACGAGATATATAAAATGGGATCAGGTTGAACGCCTGCAACGAGATATATGAAATGGGATCGGGTTGCATGGCTGCAACGAGATATATGGAATGGGATCGGGTTGCACGCTTGCAACAAGATGTGAAATGAAAGTGAATTCTGCATTTGTTTTCCTTATCCTTGTTAGTAATTGGATTTTGGTTTCTTTATATTCCTCTTGATATTTTGTTGTTATTTGTTACTCCCCGAAACATGTTTTTCCCCTCCCATCTTTAACTATAATTATATGCTTTTATTTTTTTGTTGTATATGATTTAACTGCACATATTTATTTGGTAGTCTGGTCCTAGCCTCATCATTACTTCGTCGAGGTTAGTCTAGGCACTTATAGCACATGGGGTCGGTTGTGCTGATACTACACTCTGCACTGTGTGCAGATACTAGTACCAGAGCGTTTGGACCGTAGTGAGGTTGCTGCCTTCAGTCCAACAGGCGACCCGAGGTAGTCCTGCAGGCGTCCGCGGGCCTTGGCGTATCCTTCTATCATTCCTTTTCTATTTTTACTTATTCAGAGACAAATTCATGTATTTTTATTCAGATCTTATTTGTAGTATTCTTAGACAATCTGTGAAATTGTGACACCAAATTTTGGGTAGAGTTGTATTTAGATTTTCGCAGTTTGTATTAAGTTAAATTATCAGATTTTGTCTTCCGCTTAATTATTACCGCTATTTGTATGATATCTACTCATCAATAATAATGGTTTAAAACTGGAAAAGTTTAAGTAATTAGAATAATTTGGCTTGCCTAGCTTTCACCAGTAAGCGCCATCACGACTCCCTAGGGTTGGAAATCCGGGTCGTGAAAAGTTGGTATTAGAGCTCTACGTTACTTAGTTCTCACAATTCATGGATAAGCTTAGTAGAGTCTGAGGGATCGGTAAGGAGATGTCTGTATATATCCCCAGTGGATACAAAGTTAGGAAAAACTTCACATCTATTATTTTCTGGCGTGCGGTTTGGTTTCTCAATGCTAATTGAATTTTTACTCTGTTCTTCGCAGATGGCGAGAACATGCACTTTCTCATCCACTGATCAGTAGCCCGATCCCCCAGCAGCAGCTCCCACGAGGGGCAGAGGGCAAGACTGAGGCCGTGCTAGAGGCTGAGGTAGGGGCAGAGCTCAGCCCAGAGCAGCAGCACCAGCGGCGGAGCCTCAGTTTGAGTTTGATGATGAGGTTCCGGCCCAGGCAGTTCCGGTGGGCCTAGCTCAGGTCCCAGAGGGGTTTATTGCTACCCCAGTACTCCAGGATGCTCTGGTCTGTCTAGTGGGCCTTATGGATAGTGTCACCCGGGCAGGCTTGCTTCCTGTAGCACCAGCCATCTCTCAGGCTGGAGGAGGAGCTCAGACTCCTGTTACCCGCACTCCGGGGCAGATGGCTTCCCAGTTTCAGACTCCAGCAGCTCAGCCAGTTGGAGCAGTTCAACCGCATGTGGTAGCTTAGACCGGTGATGGTGCAGCTATGTCTGCTGATGCCTTGTGGAGATTGGACAGGTTCACCAAGCTCTTCACTACCACTTTCAACGGTGCATCTTTTGAGGATCCCCAAGATTATTTAGACAGTTGTCATGAGGTTCTCAGGAACATGGGGATAGTGGAGACCAATGAGGTTGACTTTGCTACTTTTTGCTTGTTTGGATCCGCTAAGACTTGATGGAGAGATTATTGCTTGGCTAGACCAGTTGGGTCACCAGCTTTGACTTGGGATCAGTTCTCTCAGTTATTTCTGGAGAAGTTTCTTCCTATCACTTAGATGGAAAATTATAGGAGGTAGTTTGAGTGTCTCCAGTAGGGTTCTATGACTGTTACTCAGTACAAGACTAGATTTATTGACTTGGCCTGTCATGCTCTTCTTATACTTCCCACTGAGAGAGAGAGAGAGAGGAGGAGGAGGTTCATTGAGGGACTCATTCATCCTATTCGATTGTAGATGGCTAAAGAGACAGGAAGTGAGATTTCTTTTCAGGAGGCGGCTAATATGGCCAGGAGAGTTGAGATGGTTCTATCGCAGGGGAGTGGTCAGGGGTCTGACAAGAGGCCTTGTCATTCGGTCAGGTTCAATGGTGCCTCATCTGGAGGCAAGGATTCTTTTGGTAGGGGCCATCCTCCCAGGCCATTTCAGTCAGCACTTCAGGCTTCTCATGATGCCCCAGGTGGCCATGGTTCTCACATACAGTATTCTGATTATCATTCCTATAGTGCATCGCCAGCTCCTATCAGTGCACCTATGTTTCAAAGTTTTCATGGTCGTCAGCCCCAGCAGCCAAGGGCTTGTTTTACTTATGGCGACATGAGGCATATTGCTAGATTTTACCCTCGAGCACTGAGCAATTCTCAGCACCAGGGTTCTCATGCTACGGTTCAAGCACCGAGTGTTCCACCGCCCGCCCAACCAGCTATAGGTGAAGGTAGAGGTACTAGAGGTGGAGGTAGAGGTATTAGAGGTAGAGCTCAGACCACTAGAGGTGGAGGCCAGCCAACAGGAGGTCATCCCAGAGAGGTAAATCAGAGTGGTGAGGCCCAGCCCCGATGTTATGCTCTTCCAGCCAAGCCTGATGTTGAGGTTTCCGATGTAGTTATCGCAGGTACTGTTCTGGTTTGTAGTAGAGATGCTTTAGTTCTATTTGATCCAGGGTTTACATACTCCTATGTGTCATCTTATTTTGCACTATATCTGGTCATGCCTAGTGATATCTTGAGTGCTTCTGTATATGTGTCTACACCGGTGGGTGATTCTATTGTGGTAGATCGTGTCCATAGTTCTTGTATAGTGGTGATTGGGGCCCTTGAGACCCGAGTAGACTTATTACTTTTGGGCATAGTTGATTTTGATGTCATATTGGGGATGGACTGGTTATCACCTTACCACACTATCTTGGATTGTCATGCCAAGACTGTGACCTTAGACTTGCTGGGGTTGCCTCATTTAGAGTGGAGAGGGACTCCTAGTCATTCTACCCATAGTGTTATCTCATATATGAAGGCTCGGCGTATGATTGAGAAGGGGTGTTTGTCCTATTTGGCATATGTTCGTGATTCTAGTGCTGAGGTTCCTTCTATTGATTCTGTGCATGTTGTTCGTGAGTTTTCTAAGGAATTTCCTTCAGACCTGCTAGGGATGCCACCCGACAGGGATATTGACTTCTGCATTGATTTGGCTCCAGGCACTCAACCTATTTCTATCCTGCCGCCCCGCCTGAGTTGAAAGAATTGAAGGAACAGTTGCAAAACTTGCTTGATAAAGGCTTCATTAGACTTAGTGTCTCGCCTTGGGGTGCGCCGGTGTTGTTTGTTAAGAAGAAGGACAGATCGATGAGAATGTATATAGATTACCGGCAGTTAAACAAGGTTACAATCAAGAATAAGTATCCATTGCTAAGGATTGATGATTTGTTTGATCAGCTTCAGGGTGCCAAGTTATTTTTGAAGATTAACTTGAGATATGGCTACCATCAGTTGAGTATTAGGGCATCCGATGTCCCTAAGACAACTTTCCGCACTCGGTACGGGCATTATGAGTTTTTGGTGATGTTATTTGGGTTGACAAATGCCCCAACAACTTTTATGGATTTGATGAACCGAGTGTTCAGGCCTTACTTGGATTCGTTTGTGATAGTCGTCATTGATGATATTTTGATATATTCCCACAGCCGGGAGGAGCATGAGCAGCATCCGAGAGTGGTTCTTCAAACTTTGAGAGATAGTCAATTGTATGCTAAGTTTTTGAAGTGTAAGTTCTGGTTAAGTTCATTTGCATTCTTGGGTCATATGGTATCAGCAGAGGGTATTCAGGTAGATCCGAAGAAGATAGAGGTAGTCAAGAGCTGGCCTAGACAAACATCAGCTACAGGGATCCGGGGTTTCTTGGGTTTGGCAGGCTATTATCGTCGGTTTGTAGAGGGGTTTTTGTGTATTACAGCCCCAATGACCAGGTTGACCCAGAAGGGTTCCCAGTTCAGGTGGTCGGACGAGTGTGAGGCGAGCTTTCAGAAGCTCAAGACAGCTTTGACTACGGTGCCAGTGTTGGTTTTGCCCATAGGTAGGCCTTATACAGTTTATTGTGATGCATCTCGTATTGGACTTGGTGCGGTGTTGATGCAGGATGGCAAGGTCATTGCTTATGCTTCGCGTCAGTTGAAGATTCATGAGAAGAATTATCCAGTTCATAATTTGGAGTTAGCAGTCATTGTTCATACGTTGAAGATTTGGAGGCACTACTTGTATGGCGTGTCATGTGAGGTGTTCATAGATCACAAGAGTCTTCAGTATTTGTTCAAGCAAAAGGATCTAAATTTGAGACAGGGAAGGTGGTTGGAGCTATTGAAAGACTATGATATCACCATCTTATATCATCTGGGAAAGGCCAATATGGTGTCCGATGCTTTGAGTAGAAAGTCAGCAAGTATGGGCAGTTTAGCGTATATTCCGGTCTGTGAGGGACCGTTTGCTTTGGATGTTTAGGCTTTGGCCAATCATTTTGTGAGGTTGGATGTTTCTAAGCCCAGCCATGTGTTAGCTTGCGCAGTCACTCGTTCTTCTTTATTGGAGCGTATCAAAGCTCGGCAGTATGATGATCCTCATTTGTGTGTCCTTAGGGACACGGTGCAGCACGGTGGTGCCAAGCAGGTTACATTAGGAGATGACGGAGTTTTGAGACTGCATGGTAGCGTTTGCGTGCCTAATGTGGATGGGCTCCGAGAGTTTATTCTAGAGGAGGCCCATAGTTCCCGGTACTCTCCGGGTGCCATTAAGATGTATCAGGATTTGCAGCAGCATTATTAGTGGAGGAGGATGAAGAAGGACATTGTTGCATATGTGGCTCGGTGTTTGAATTGTCAGCAGGTCAAGTACGAGCATCAGAGTGGTGGTTTTTTCTAGAAGATTGAGATTCATGAGTGGAAGTGGGAGCGTATCACTATGGACTTCGTTGTTGGACTCCCATGGACTCAGAGGAAGTTCGATGCAGTTTGGGTTATTGTTGATAGGCTGACACATTTCATTCATGTGGCAGTCTCCTATTCTTACGAGAAGTTAGCTAAGATCTATATCTGGGAGATTGTTCGTCTTCATGGTATGCCCGCATCTATCATTTCTAACCGAGGTACACAGTTTACCTCACATTTCTGGAGAGCAGTTCAGCGGGAGTTGGGCACACAGGTTGAGTTGAACACAACATTTCATCCTCAGACAGACGGGCAGTCCGAGCGTACTATTCAGATTTTGGAGGATATGCTCTGAGCTTGTGTCATTGACTTTGGAGGCTCGTGGGATCAGTTCTTTCCTTTAGCGGAGTTTTCCTACAATAACAGCTATCAGTCGAGTATCCAGATGGCTCCTTATGAGGCTTTATATGGTAGGCAGTGTCAGTCGCCGGTTAGATGGTTTGAGCCGGGAGAGGCTCAGTTGTTGTGTACGGATCTAGTACAGGATGCCTTGGACAAGGTTAGGATTATTCAGGATAGTCTTCGTATAGCTCAGTCCCGGCAAAAGAGTTATGCCGATCGTAAGGCTCATGATTTGGCATTCATGGTCAGTGAACGGGTGTTGCTTCGGGTGTCGCCTATGAAGGACGTGATGAGATTTGGGAAGAGGGGAAAGCTTAGCCCTAAGTTCATTGGCCCGTTTGAGATTCTTGATCGAGTGGGAGAGGTGGCTTACAGACTTGCATTGCCGCCAAGTTTATCAGCCGTGCATCTAGTGTTTCATGTGTCCATGCTTCGGAAGTATCACGTCGATCCATCCCACATGTTAGATTTCAGCACTGTCCAGTTGGACAAGGACTTGTCCTATGAGGAGGAGCCGGTAGCTATTCTAGACCGGCTCGTTAGTTGAGATCAAAGAGTTTCCCTTCTGTTCGTGTTCAGCGGAGAGGTCAGCCTGTTGAGGCAGCAACCTGGGAGTCTGAGCCTGATATGCGGAGCCGTTATCCCCATCTTTTCTCCGACTTAGGTACTTCCTTCTTATGTCTGTTCGAGGGCGAACGGTTGTTTTAGAGGTGGAGAATGAGATGACCCAAAAGGTCATCATTTGTTTTAGAAATGAATTCTGTGTTCTGAGGCCTTAAAACCTCCTTTTTTTCTCACCTCGATTTGCATGCACAGTCCGGGCGTGTATCTGAAAAGCCATTATGTGAAAATCTGTAAAAAAAAATGATGAATTTTGCATTTAAAATAAATTTAGGTTGACTTTGGTCAACATTTTGGATAAACAGACCCGAACCCATGATTTGACGGTCCCGAAGGGTCCGTAGGAAAATATGGAACTTGGACGTATGCCCGGAATCGAATTCCGAGGTCCCAAGCCCGAGAAATGAATTTTTAAAGAAAAATATTTTCTGAAATATACATGAGTTTTTGGAAACAAAATATGTTTGAAATTGATGGTATCGGGCCCGTATTTTGGTTCTGGAGCCCGGTACTGGTCTTGTATATGATTTAAGTTGAGTATGTTAAATTTGGTAAGAAACGGACTTGAAATAACGTGATTCGGAACCTTAGTTGTAAAATTTGAAAGTTTGAAAAGTTCATGAGATTTCCTTTGATTTTGATGGTAAATTCATAGTTATTGATGTTATTTTGAGAATTTGATTGCACAAGTAAGTCTGTATGATGCTTTTAAGTTGGTATGCATTTTGGGTTTGGAGCCCCGAGGGCTCGGGTGAGTTTTGGATAGGCCACAGAGTGAAATTTGTACTTAGGAATTTCTAGTATGTTGCAGGTCTGCAGGCTTCGCATTTGCGAAGCCTAACTCGCAAATGCGAATAAAGCATCACAAATGCGAAAGAAGGCCTGGGCCGGCCTGATGGCAAATACGATCATTTGGTCGAAAATGCGGAAGACCCAAGTCTCAAATGCGACGTCTGCCTCACAAATGCGAACCCCTCAAAGATATAGGGTGGTCGCAAATGCGAAGATGACAGTCTTCTGAAGGGTTCGCAATTGCGAACCCTGGTCGCAATTGCGACATCTGCGACCTGCAAATTCATAACTTAGCCAAAAATATTTCATTTTTTAAACTTTTTCAAAACATAAACTCTCTTGGGCGATTTTCCAAAGAAAGGTTTTTCTCCAAATCGATTGTAAGTCATTTATAACTCGTTTTCTTCAATCTTTAACATCTTTTCACATGATTTCAACTCAAAATCAAGGGTTTTCATGGGGAAAATTGGGTGTTTTGGGTAGAACTTAGGTTTTTCAAATTTTGGGGATTTGGACCTCGATTTGGTGCCCGATTTCAAAACAAATTATACATTTGGGTTCGTGGGTGAATGGGTAGTCGGGTTTTGGTTCGAACCTTGGGTTTTGACCATGTGGGCCCGAGGTCGATTTTTGAATTTTTGGAAAAAATATTGAAAAACTTATTTTTATGCAATAGAATTGATTCATTTAACATTCATTGATATAATTAAGTAACTTGTGGCTAGATACAAGCGAATTGGTGGTGAAAACGAAAGGTAAAGCGGTAGTTGAGGCTTGAATTGTGTTCATGGCATCGAGGTAAGTGTTTGGTCTAACCTTAGCTTGAGTGATTAGGAGTTGTGTCTTAATTGCTATGTGTTAATTGTGGAGTACGACGTATAGGCGTGGTGACGAGTATCTATATGTCGGTGTCAAGCATGCTCGCGGGTTTAGTGTTGTAATTGTAGTGACTCCGTTGGGATTTATTCATACTTAAAATGTTAATTATCATTGTTGGTTCCCTTGCTGGGATGTTATTGTTATGACATTGTCTCCTTTGCCGGGATATTATTGTTTAAGATATTGTTTCCCTTGACGGGATGTTATTGTTATACTCTTGTTCCCTTGCCGGGATTCTTTTGTGATTGTTGTTGATTTGTAAATGGGATCGGGTGCCATGCCGCCACAGAAATATATGAAATGGGAGCGGGTTGCACGCCTGCAACGAGATATATGAAATGGGATCGGGTTGCACACCTGCAACAAGATATGAAATGAAAGTGAATTCTGCATTTGTTTTCCTTATCCTTGTTAGTAATTGGAATTTGGTTTCTTTATATTCCTCTTGATATTTTGTTGTTATCTGTTACTCCCCGAAGCATGTTTTCCCCCTCCCTTCTTTAATTGTAATTATCTGCTTTTATTTTTTTGCTGTGTATGATTTAACTGCTCAGGTTTATTTGGTAATTTGGTCCTAGCCTCGTCACTACTTCGCCGAGGTTAGGCTAGGCACTTACCAGCACATGGGATCGGTTGTGTTGATACTACACTCTGCACTGTGTGCTGATACTGGTACCGGAGCATTTAGACCACAATGAGGTTGCTGCCTTCAGTCCAACAGGAGACCCGAGGTAGTCCTGCGGGCATCCGCGGGCCTTGACGTCTCCTTCTATCATTTCTTTTATGTTTTTACTTATTCAGAGATAGGTTCGTGTATTTCTATTCAGACCTTATTTGTAGTATTCTTAGACATTCTGTAAAATTGTGACACCAAATTCTGGGTAGAATTGTATTTAGACTTCCGCAGTTTGTATTAAGTTAAATTATCAGATTTTGTCTTCCGCTTAATTATTATCGCTATTTGTATGATATCTACTCATAACTGATAATAGTTTAAAACTTGAAAAGGTTAAGTAATTAGAATAATTTGACTTGCCTGGCTTTACCAGTAGGCGCCATCACGACTCCCGAGGGTGGAAAATCCGGGTCGTGACAGTATAAAAGAGCTTTCATCAGAGATCTTTCAGAGTCAGTATTTCGATCTCACAACAGTGGCTATGGCTACTCAACGAAGGGCAAACCCTAGCTCTCTCCATCTAATTACTGTATTCTCTTTGCATGTCGTTGTCGTCTCTGCTGAGGTCTTCTTCGAGGAGAGTTTCAATGGTAAATTTCTTCATTCTCTCTATTTCGGGAAAATGCTGCAAAGCTGCAATTTGGTTGTTGTGTGGTCGTTTTGAATAAAGGTTAGATGTTGGAGAGGCCGGAATAGTATCATAGTAACGGGATCAATGACGTTTTGAGTCAGAATCGCAGCCCTCTCGACGAGACGACATTAGGGTTGTTCTTGAACAAAGACGGCGGAGTTTGGGGCTGAGTAACTTGAAGATTCTGTTACCTTTTTTTAAGTGTATTTTAATGTATCTCGCTGTATTTTCATGTATTTCAGTGTATCTCGTTGTATTTCATTGTATTCGTTGTCTCGCTATATTCCATGAATGTATTCATATATATATATATATATTTTTAATTGATATAATTTATGTATTTATATATATATATATATATATATATATATATATATATATATATATATATATATGTATTCAAATGTATCAGCAATATGTATTCATATGTTTTTGCAATATAGATGACCTGCTATACTTCATGTATTTAGATGTATTATTATATATTTAACTATATTCAATGTAATTATATAATTTCTCTGAAGATTGCTATGTTTTTGGGGTGTTTTTCGGTTGAGAATCTTTTTTATAACTGGAAATACAAAATTTGTGTGTTATAATTGAGTTTGTTGAGTTATATTAGGAGTCTATTATGTTAACTGATTCACTTTCCGTTTAAAAACTGTGTAATCCCCTGTTTCACGCAGTGAATACAGTCGAATACAATAATTTATCCAGCTGTAATCCCATGTTTCACGCCATGAATACAGTCGAATACACTCGAATACAAAAATTTGTGTAGCTGTAATCCCCTGTTTCACGCCTAGAAATGCTACTGATTCATGAATACAGTAGCTTAAATACATCGAAGACACTCTAAAAAAATCTTAAAACATAGCTATAGAAAGTAATATAGTAAATGGTAGCTACAACTAGTTAATAACCACTAAAATACAGTGGTTTCTGAAAGTTTCTCAAAAAATATTGGGAGATCAAATAGGGTACTCCATGTAATTTTTTACCACATATCCTAATTAGCCCGAGTTCCAATATAAGTACTATCAAACAAAGGGGCGTAGGCACCTAATATCAAGCGATGTCAGGTGATACTGTTTTGTTAAACATTTTTGTAAATATATGTGTTCGGATTATAAGCAACATGAAAATAGCGGGTATAAATATAAGAAATGATATCACTTGTTCTTACAGTGATTTATTCATTTGTCACTTTTTTATAGACATTGCTTACTAAAATTTTTGTGTACACTGCTGCTAAATACCCTATAGGAAACCAAAAAAGAATCGCTTATTAACTAATTCTGACTTATGATTTTAATTTTTCTTAATTCATTTTTGAATGGTTTCTAGTGGACAAACTTAAAGCTTCTGTCTTTTGTTTCAACTTTATTACTTTTACTCCAATACTTCTTTTCAAAACAATAAAAGAAAGTTTATCTATAATTCCTTAGAACAAAATTAACTTCGAGATTTTAAACTTAAAGGACTAGAATACCTTTTATTTATTTTTTAGTTTTCAACTTTGAATGTGATTCTATCTAGACTAGAAGTTACCATCATTTTCTCAAGTTTTGACTAACTACGCATTCAAATTTTATCTTGAAGTCAACCAAAATTACCCAATAGTCCAATACTGCTCAAATCTATAGCTCATTATAATCAGATATGAAATATAGAACATATAAAACAACTAATAAGATATTAATTAAATATATATTTATTTGTTTACATTATCAGCTTTGGTTACATTTATTTATTGTAGCAGGTAATAATATGATTTATTTTAAGATTATAAATCTCATTTTAAAAAAATATTTGCAGATATTTTTTCAAATGATCTGATAGTGTGAAATTTAGAATATTAGTTAAACAATATATGTTTTATTTTTCTTTTATTTTGGTCCTTGGGTTGGGAGTAGTGTTGGTGGGTTGGAAAGAGGAGCTGGCAAGTGGCAACTCATTGTGAATGTGATAAAAATAATGTGCATTCCATTTTTACACAAAATTAATGAATGTAAAATATATATTTTTTGTATAAATATATCAATATTCATAATTAAATAATATGTATTTTGACTTTAGTTTTTAATTATTAAGATTAAATTATTTAGTTTAGTATAAACACACGGTTCAAATGAATACTTATCTTGTAAATACTTGGTTATTTAGTTTTTAGATAAAGACAATCCATTACTCTAATAATCTTTAATTATGACATAATGAATTCCACAGCTTCCAACTAGATACTTCTGTATCCAACAATTATACTGGTGGTTTTGCCAGTTAAGAAGATTAATTAATACAGTTTCATCATGTGCACCAGCTTTTTCTTTGTTTTCTACATCGTTTTTTTTTTCCTCCAAAACTTTAAAAGATAAAAAAAATTGAAGGTAGTAGTAAAATATAGAGGATCAAATAAAATACAAATGTTAACCTCCTTACGATAGTACTAGGATTTACTTTAATAAGCGTAAAAATCTTTTAAAAGCTCAACCATAATACTTTTGTTAGAAAAAATATGAATTGGAATTTAGTGATACCGTATAATTCTTCGAAGTTGTTGATATTTATTTTTTTAAAATAATACTTATAACGTGAACTTGTTAAGTTTGATGCAAGCGTACTCAACTTGTGCAACATGAAATACATTGCTTACTTCACATTTTTAATTTATGTGACTCTATTATTGGGTGAGGAATCAAATAATTTCTTTCCGAAGATTTTTCAATTTTTTCTCCATATTTTTAGCTATAAAAACAATGATTTATTGTCACGGTCCCAATTTCTCTAAGACTAGTTAATCCTAACACATGTTGATTTAATAGCAGAATTGAACTATTTAATCATTTATCATAAACCATTAAATAACATACATAGCCGCAAGCGGCCAATAGTTGTACATTTCCCAAAACCAGTAGTACGAAGTCATAAACACTACTAAAATACACTAGAATTTCTAAACACAGCACTGTTTTGAATTACAAATTAACAGTAGCATAATGAAGTAAGATGATGACTCTGAGGCCTGCGAACGTCAAACAGGTATACCTTGAAGTCTCCTACCACGCGACACAACTCTCAGCAACACAATCAGAATACCTGAATTTGCACAAAAATATGCAAAAGCATAGCATGAGTACACCACAACGGTACCCAGTAAGTATCAAGCTTAACCTCGATAGAGTAGTGACGAGGCAGGTCAAGACACCTACTAGACATAGAAACTTGTTCAAGATATACATAAGCTAACAATGGACATAACATCAATGACCAACGACGGAAAAATTATTGAATTACAACCAACAATGAAGTAAGAGAAACATAAATGGCAGCAAGTAGTAAACAAGTAATAAAGAAACAGCATAGTCAGAACACCGATGAGATGTAAATGAACTCAAATAAGGAAAAACGGATGACAACTCAAATAATCAAATCACTCCCAACGCATGGGCTTACAACAAGAAATACCCTGAGGCACCACACATCATAAACCACAAGTCATGGACCCTAATTTCTAAATCTTACACATATGGCACCTCGTGCCTACAATAACAATCACCTTAGCATGGCAAAACCCACGTGCTACCATGTACTTGTAACTGTGATAAATATTAATTTAGATGAACAAAAGATATATTTAAACATCATAAAACATAATAACAATCTTGAATAAAGTAATGTGTTGAATGAAATAATGAGTTTATTTTAGAAATCAAGTAAAGTAAAATAATATACAATTTGTACGAAATAGAGTATAAGATGAGTTTAGTTTAGAAATCAATAAAATTGAGTAAAATTATCATTTTTAAACAAAACAAAACATAAGTTAAAGTAACGAATTAAATATAAAATTTGCTAAGGAAAAACATGATAACAAATTTAAGTAAGGTAAACATTAACAGGATGATGAGTATAATTTGAGAACCCAATTATAGTAAAAGTGTGATAACCATTTAGAATAATAACGCACCGAGTGAGATAATGAATTTTATCTTAAGAGGCACATAGAATAAAGTATGATAATAATTCGTTTATTTAAACCATTATATTACCAACAACTCAATAGAATATGATATAGTAACTCCACAGAATTAAATAATAACAGGGAAAGAAAACAGGAAATGAAAGTAAAATAGTAGATTTATGAAAACGAACTCAAACCTCACTATCAGAAAGCCCAGAATAACCAACCTCGTAATTTCGTATGAAAAATGCTGAAAACTAACACAACAACAACAACAACAACAAGTACGACACACACAATCTATTGCAGCGCACAACCCGATCTCACCGTACACACACAATCCTCCCTTATTTTACAATAGCATCATTTATCAATATCAAGTATCACATATACAATCTGTTGCATCGCGCACCTGATCCCACCATATCATCATAATCATTATCATATCCCTTCCTTATTCCACCATATTATCATTTATCAATATCGAATATTACATATACAAGTTGTTGCTGCGTGCAACCCAATCCCACCATATCATCATTAATCAATATCATAATCCTCCCATTATTTCACCATATCACAACTGTTGCGGCGTGGAACCCGATCCACAAATAATTTCAATAAACATAAGCAATCCAATTGCTCAATTTACAAGAATTTCTACGATCAAAGGGTATGAGTACAACGCAATAAAGGAACCACGTCATAATCAAAGAAATACAACAAATACTACAAAAAAAAAAAAATAACAGGACAAATAAAGCACGTGGCAATTAAGGTGTGCAAGTAAAACAGTTAGGGCAAGTAGCAAATAAGCACGGAGTCATGGAAGGGACGAATAATTCAATATTTCCACAACAAATAGCCCATAGTTCAACCACAATGTGTACAAGAATTTCAGGCTCAGTAACCTCACCTCATCCAGTACAAGCTACTCGACCGACCTGTCATACAAATCCTACTTAGAGCCACATACCATGCAATCTGTGCACTAACGAACAATAACTCAGATATACCAATGATGGAAAGAGAATGGAAATGAAGGAACTGTCCCGCCAGCTCAACAAATACCACCATGAAGCGCTATGCTATTAATCTACCACACAAGGGAAAACACAACACACGAAATAAGCACAAAGGATCATATCCTAATATAACGTCGTTGCGATGCATGACCCAATCCGATACCCGTCCATCTGGAATACGTCGAGCCACGATACTCACAATTAACACCCATACACGCAAGTCATAACACATTATATGAAGCTACTCAAAGTCTCAAAACGCCGAATGAAACGCTAAAGCTCAAAATAACCGGTCAGGCCATTACATTTATGGTACATTTATATAATTTTATATACATTACTTTATTTCAAAAAATTGAAAAGTCATCACCGAAATTATAGGATATCGGATCCTAGCAGTCAGTGCAGTGAGTTAAAACCATGAAAACCACAGTATCTAATCTTGCAAAAGCCTCGTACTTGATGCTTTATTATACAATAAATATTGACTATTCCCCCAAATTACAAATTACATCATTGGTAATGAAAAATAAATAAATGAAAAGGCAAAATATGGTAATAATAAAAAAATTGACAATATGTTACATTATCCAATGAGACCTAACAATAATTCAAAACTGGAGATCAAGAAAAAATCATCTTCAAGATCTCTTCTTCACAAGAGTGGATGGCAAAATTTGGAGATCAAAGAAAAACTTCATCTTCAAGATCTCTTCACAACCGCGGTAGCAAAGAAGGGATGGTGGCTGAACTCAAATTGAACCTTAAGCGACGGGTCAAGAGTTCCTAGCCGGGAGATAAGACCTAGGGCAACACTGTTATGTTCTGCAACTTGTTCTATACGACGAAGCTCTGACATTTTATCTGGATCATTAGAAAAACTGCTCCTTAGATCCTTTGCACTTCTCTGTGCTTCTTTGAAGCAGTTGTACATAGATAAGTTCTGCATAATTATAGAGATCAAGTCACACGCCGAGTGAAAACGATGTCTTGCAATCCCCCTTCAACCCCTCTCAAAAGTAGAAAGCAAAAAGAAAGAGCAAGTAATATATCATAAAAAAATGATAAAACTTGGAAACGCATGGTTAATGATGCCAAGGGGGACTTACTGATAGCCGAGCATGAGCAGTCGTCTCCTGGAATGAATAATAGGAGACATGATCGGGCATGCAAGCTTTTAGAAGCAACTCAAAGTGCTGGACAAACCTCTGAGGAAAATTGCAAGATTGGTCAAGAACAGAAACATATATCCTGTTACTACTAGAACAAGTATATTAATGAAATCAGATGCAAGCAGCAGCAAAAATGGATGACAAATTGTATATATATATATATATATATTTTTTTTTGGGGGGGGGAGGGGGGGGGTGTCATGCTAAGGCAGACGAATGGTAACAAGATCGAGATTTAAAGGTTACAGAAAAAGACAGGATTCAGGTGTTTTAGTTAGCTACTTGCGAGTACAAACCAAAGTTCCAATAAAAAATATTACAAGTTGTGACGTGACGCACCTCATGCTCACTGTTGAAAGGTCCTGTACTCAGATAGACTTGCCGTTCGTTCCTTAAAGCTGCGAGCATCTAGAGGAACCAACAATTTCTCAAGCAATTCAGAATCATTTTGTTAAGTTTAATTAAAAAGCTCACCGCACGCAGCGCGCAGATATGAAAGAGACGCTAAAACTAAAGTGGGAAAACAAATTTAAACGCTGTGAACATAGATGAAAGAGCATCATTAAAATAAAAATAAAAATACTGAATTACCATGGTAAGACCTTCAGCAAGATATACATGGCACTGAAGAAACATAATTGAAGGTGGGAGTTGATAATCTTTTCCTCCATCTTTTACAAAATCTCTTTTCTTCTTCCCTTTCCTTTTACCTGATACAAGTCAAATACTAAGATAATGTGTGCATTCTATGGTTTCACTGGAAAAAGAAAAGAAGCATAATAATGAACTTCAATTCTATATTTCTTTTTAATCTGTTGGACGAGTAACAAGGCTATTCAAGGAGTGGCAAGCAGGTGCAATACAAAAAAGTTTAACTATTCAACTCATGCCTTCACAACTTTGGGTTGACCACAATTTTTAAGTCAAACCGTGACATGCGTAGTAAAAAATGAGATGCCAACAACCATCCTTTTTTCCTTTGATTTATTTTATTTTCTTGGCATTATAGTTAATGGTAGGTGATCTAATGAACATACCATTATAACTCTATTCAACCAGCCAGCAAAAGAAACAATCTTCCACCAAGAAACCTAAACATGAAAACCATGATACAATAACTATGCCTTAATGCCAAGCTAGTTGGGGTCGGCGGTATGAGCCCTCCAAATCATAAATGCTTTGCTTGGGTAAATATACAAGTGTTAATTTATTGTAGTTTTTGGTGTAGGATGCAAATGGTAAATGACGATCACTGCTTGTTGGAGAATCTATCCACTTTTAGAGGAGATAAGTCCAATGGCATGGTTGTATATGATTTCCCTTTCTTGGTGCCAGGTTACTTTTTAAAAAATTACTTGCTTATAAAAACCAAAAGGTCAAGTCCACCAATGACAAGAATCTTAAAGCTTCAGTTAATAATTTTTACTTTTATGAACTTGGTACATAAAAAGAACAACCTATTAACCAAAGGTTTGTTCCCTTGTACAAGCAACTTTCAGCTAGGGGACAAATAATGCGGTACAGGTAGGATTCTTACTGATTTCATTGTTTGTCATCGTCCGCATATGCGTTTTCTCCGCAAGCTTGATCAGGATTATATACATGTACCAGTAGACCATACAATATTCACCAGCGGAATACAAGTCTAATTCAAAGCCCAACATCAGGAAACGGGAAGCTATCCAGTATGTTTGCTCCTCCACCCATATGAGAATATGTCTGCATATCTTCATGCAAATATTCTGTGACAGTCGGAAAATGAGGGAATAGTCTCAATAAGAAAAAAAGTTCACTGACAAGATGACAGAGCAAGAAAGCAACAGAAATCTCCACCTTGAAAAAATAGCGACAAGTGAACACACTATAGCAGCACTATAACTATAAACAATAGTGCAGTGTAGTTGCAGATAGAATATTCACCTCGTTACTTGAAGTGGTCAAGATATCTCCAAACTCTTTCCTAAAAGCCAGTTCCAGCTAAGGGGAAACAAAAAAGAAACAAATGTACAATTCAGTTCCCAGGAAGGCAAATAACCAAAAAAGAAAAAATAACATACTCCAGATGACAGCTGCAGCAAAAGAAACATTATTGTATACTTTAAACAAGTTTGACAATAGTCAGCATGCAAAGATTTTATCAAACGCTAAACAACAAACGAAAAGGCTACGTATATTTTAAAAAAAAGGATCACGAACACACACACATATATATATAGAGAGAGAGAGGGGGGGGGGGGGGAGGAAAGGGTTTGCAGCCTAACAATTATGTGAATAGCTACATTTCTTCCTTTTGTTATTTATGTATTTTTTTTTCTTTGGGGTTTTTTTTTGGGGATAAGCCAAAAGGCTATATAACTTCGTTTGAGACGATGTGTATGACATGTCGAATTACTAAAGATCATTTAGCAACAAGTATACCTCAATCAAAATGTTAGAAACCAAAGAAGTTCTATATTTCATATCTAGAAGAGAAGATTACAAGGCCTATTTATAATACTAATTCACCTAATCTATTAGTTGTCATACACCTAATTACACCTACTATACAACTCATATACATGTGCTAGCTATGATGTAGTACATGTGTATACATGTGCTACACAACTTGTATTACACCTACTATACAACTCATATACATGTGCTAGCTATGATGTAGTACATGTGTATACATGTGCTAGACAACTTGTATGTCAACACTCCCCCTCAAGTTGGAGCATATATATTGATCATGCCCAACTTGTTACAGATATATTCAACTCGAGCTCCATTCAAAGCTTTTGTGAAAATGTCTCCCAATTGATCTCCAGTTCTAACATGACCTGTAGAGATGAGCTTTTGTTGAATCTTTTCACGAACAAAGTGACAATCTATTTCAATGTGCTTAGTCCTTTCGTGAAATACAGGATTAGAGGAGATATGAAGAGCAGCTTGATTATCACACCACAACTTTGCTGGCAATGTAGTTTGGAAGCCAACTTCACTTAATAGTTGATGTACCCATACAACCTCACACACAGATTGTGCCATAGCTCTGTATTCTGCTTCCGCACTAGATCGAGATACGACATTTTGTTTCTTACTCTTCCACGAAATCAAGTTTCCACCAACAAAAACGCAATATCCTGTCGTGGATCTCCTATCGGCTTTTGACCCTGCCCAATCTGCATCTGTGAAACACTCAATGTTAGTGTGTTCATTATTCTTATATACTAGACCCCGTCCTGGAGATCCCTTTAGATAACAAAGAATCTGCTCCAGAGCCGCCCAAACTGTTGGGGAAGACATAAACTGACTCACAATGCTGACAGAGTATGCGATATCGGGACGAGTTACTGTAAGATAGTTCAGTTTCCCAACCAATCTCCTATATTTCTCTGGATCTTCGAATAACTCACCGTCTTCTTTCACGAGTTGTGTGTTAGGAACCATTGGCATGCTGCATGGTTTAGATCCCAACTTTCCAGTTTCAGCTAACAAGTCAAGAGTATATTTCCTTTGGGACAAGAAGATGCCTTTCTTGCTCCGTGTAACTTCAACTCCCAAAAAATACTTTAGTTGCCCTAAATCTTTCGTCTGAAATTGAGTGTGAAGGAAAGACTTTAGAGTTGAAATTCCTGTAATATCACTTCCAGTAATAACGATGTCATCAACATATACTACCAATAAAAGAATACCATCATCAGACTTTTTATAAAACACCGTATGATCGCAATTGCTTTTCTTCATCCCATATTCTAGAACAGCCTCACTAAATCTGCCAAACCAAGCACGGGGACTCTGTTTCAGCCCATAAAGAGATTTTCGAAGACGACATACCTTTCCACACTCCCCCTGAGCAACAAACCCAGGTGGTTGCTCCATATATACTTCTTCCTGAAGATCTCCATGTAGAAAAGCATTCTTTATATCAAGCTGATGCAGAGGCCAATCATAAGTAGCTGCCATGGAAATGAATAATCGAACAGAAGCTAACTTGGCGACCGGGGAAAAAGTATCCAAATAGTCGACTCCATAGGTCTGTGCATACCCTTTTGCAACAAGGCGTGCCTTAAGGCGAGCTACTGTCCCATCGGAGTTAAACTTAACAGCAAATACCCACTTGCACCCAATAGCCTTTTTGTTAGTGGGCAGATCGGCCAACTCCCAAGTACCATTCTCATCTAAAGCCATCATCTCTTCTATCATTGCATCATGCCAACCTGGGTGGGACAATGCTTCACGAACAGTTTTAGGTATCCTAGCAGAATCTAATGATGCAATAAACGAGCTAGAAGAAGTAGACAAATGGTCATAAGACACAAAAGAAGAAATAGGATAAGTACATTGTCGTGTACCTTTGCGAATGGCAATAGGAAGATCCAAACTAGGATCTGAAACACAGGAGGTTGGATCTACCGACGAAGCAGAAGTAGGTAAAGGATCGGGTTCTGAGGTTTGTTGTCGCCTGGTATACACACGAAGAACAGGTGGCTGCTCGGATGGTCGATCGAGGGAAATGGGTGACTGAGGAAGAGGTGTTGGAGAACTAACTGGATGTGTGACAGTGTAGACCAAAGTATCATCTTCTTCCTCAGGACTGTTATAAACATATGAAGAAAAGAACGGATAATTTTCATGGAATGTGACATCGGCAGACACTAAGTACCTTTTGAGATCTGGAGAATAACACCGATAACCTTTCTGAAGACGTGAGTACCCTAAGAACACACACTTAAGGGCCTTTGGATCTAATTTAGTTACCTGTGGACGAACATCACGAACAAAACAAGTACAACCAAATATTTTGGGTTCAATAGGAAACAATGGCTTAGAAGAAAAAAGAATGTTGTAAGGAATATTACCATGAAGTACAGAAGATGGCATACGATTTATTAAAAAACAAGCTGTAGAGACGGCATCAGCCCAAAAACATTTTGGCACTTTCATTTGAAAGAGGAGTGCTCGGCCTACTTCAAGAAGATGTCTATTTTTTCGTTCCGCAACCCCATTTTGAGAAGGGGTGTCAACACAAGAAGATTGATGTAGAATACCATTTGTAGCCATATAATCTTTAAACAAATCCGAAAAATATTCTTTTGCATTGTCACTCCTTAAATTACGAACGGAAACATTAAAATGAGTTTTTATTTCAGCACAAAAAATTGAAAACAACTCCGAACGATTTTTCATTAAATATAACCAAGTAACACGAGAATGATCATCCACAAAGGTAACAAAATATCTAAAACCAGTTTTAGAGATAATAGGACATGGACCCCAAACATCGGTGTGAACTAACTCAAAAGGTAAGTCGACCCGTTTATTGACTCTAGAAACTTTAGGAAGGCGATGGTGTTTAGCAAACTGACATGACTCACAATCTAAAGAGGAAATACTCTGAAACTGAGGATATAACTTCTTCAAACTAGACAAGGATGGATGACCCAATCGACAGTGTACATCAAAGGGAGACAACACAGTTGAACAAGAAATGGATTTCGGCACCTGTGATTCAAGAACATAGAGACACCCAGACTCAGAACCTTTACCAATAATCTGCTTCGTCGTAAGATCCTGAAAAAGACAATAATTGGGAAAAAATGAGACACAACAATTTAGAGTACGAGTAAGTTTACTGACAGATATTAGATTGAAAGAAAAATCAGGCAAATTTAAGACGGAACTAAGGGAAAGAGAAGATGTTGGGTTAACAGTGCCAGACCCTAAAACATATGAGGTAAACCCATCGGCTAAAGTAACTGTGGAACATTGGGTATGTGACTGAAAAGTGGAAGAGTTTAGAGTTACCTGTCATATGATCTGTGGCACCAGAATCAATGACCCATTTGGATGACGAAGAGAGGAGACACTTAGTGGTTTTACCTGACTCGGGGATAGTATTGATAGGAGGAGATGATGACTGAGATGGTGAAATAGTCTCGGAAGTGGCGATGTTGGCATACTGAGATCTTTTGTTCTTATTCTGAAGCTTCACACAATAACGTATGGTATGACCGAGCTCATGACAATAAAAACATTCAACTTCCCCTTGCTTTAGGTCTCGACTATCGCTACTCCGATTGCGATTACTATGACTCCTATTCTTTTGGACGCGGCTAAGCAGAGCACCACTATCGATCGTGGCTGTCGGACCTGGATGAGACTTTTCAGTACGCAACACTCTTGTAAAGGCCTCTTTCAAGGAAGAGATAGCAGTCCCAGATAAAATCTGCGATTTGGCCCCTTCAAATTCGGGAGAAAGACCAGAAAGGAAACTCATGACCGCCAGTTGTTCACGCTGAGCCTGTTGTACCTTCACATCTGGACTAAACGGCAATATAACATTAAGCTCATCATACACCTTCTTAAACTCTGAGAAGTAAGTGGTGAGAGAGCGATCTTGCATGGATGGATGGTAAAATGTCTGGCACACATCATACATGCGAGACAAGTTTCCTTTGCCAGAGTACAAAAAATCTAAATAATCCATTAGATCCTTCACATAATCACAATGAGAAACTAGATCATTTACCTCACTGTGCATCGAATTCTTGATTTAGAGAAACAATTTTGCATCCTCCTTTAACCAGACTGATTTAGTCTCATCCTTGGGTGGATCATCAACCAAGTGGTTCTTTTTGTCGATGCTCCGCAAATAGAGACGGATCGTCTTACTCCAATCCATGTAATTGGAACCCATGAACTTATTCTCCGTAATTTTGGACATAACCGGAATGACATCAACGGTAGGTTTCGTTTCAGTCATCTTGCACCCGAATAATAGCAGAATCAAATAGTCAAGAACAATGCAGTGAAATTTGAACAGTGCAGTGAACAGTGAACAGTGATATTTGAACAGTACAGTGAACAGTGCCGGAACAGTGATCTTGGAAAATGAAAGTTGTCAGGGAAAAAAAATTCTGACAGTACCACTTTGGTCGGAATAGTGAGTAGAAAAATCTGTAAAGAAGCGGCCGGGGCAAAAAATGGCCGGAAATAGTGAAATAGAATCAAAGCAGCGAAAGACTGTTCTGAACAAATATAATTCGAACGGGGAAAAAAAATTCCCAACAACAAACTGATGAAAAAACTTCAATGCTCTGATACCATGTTAGAAACCAAAGAAGTTCTATATTTCATATCTAGAAGAGAAGATTACAAGGCCTATTTATAATACTAATTCACCTAATCTATTAGTTGTCATACACCTAATTACACCTACTATACAACTCATATACATGTGCTAGCTATGATGTAGTACATGTGTATACATGTGCTACACAACTTGTATTACACCTACTATACAACTCATATACATGTGCTAGCTATGATGTAGTACATGTGTATACATGTGCTAGACAACTTGTATGTCAACACTCCCCCTCAAGTTGGAGCATATATATTGATCATGCCCAACTTGTTACAGATATATTCAACTCGAGCTCCATTCAAAGCTTTTGTGAAAATGTCTCCCAATTGATCTCCAGTTCTAACATGACCTGTAGAGATGAGCTTTTGTTGAATCTTTTCACGAACAAAGTGACAATCTATTTCAATGTGCTTAGTCCTTTCGTGAAATACAGGATTAGAGGAGATATGAAGAGCAGCTTGATTATCACACCACAACTTTGCTGGCAATGTAGTTTGGAAGCCAACTTCACTTAATAGTTGATGTACCCATACAACCTCACACACAGATTGTGCCATAGCTCTGTATTCTGCTTCCGCACTAGATCGAGATACGACATTTTGTTTCTTACTCTTCCACGAAATCAAGTTTCCACCAACAAAAACGCAATATCCTGTCGTGGATCTCCTATCGGCTTTTGACCCTGCCCAATCTGCATCTGTGAAACACTCAATGTTAGTGTGTTCATTATTCTTATATACTAGACCCCGTCCTGGAGATCCCTTTAGATAACAAAGAATCTGCTCCAGAGCCGCCCAAACTGTTGGGGAAGACATAAACTGACTCACAATGCTGACAGAGTATGCGATATCGGGACGAGTTACTGTAAGATAGTTCAGTTTCCCAACCAATCTCCTATATTTCTCTGGATCTTCGAATAACTCACCGTCTTCTTTCACGAGTTGTGTGTTAGGAACCATTGGCATGCTGCATGGTTTAGATCCCAACTTTCCAGTTTCAGCTAACAAGTCAAGAGTATATTTCCTTTGGGACAAGAAGATGCCTTTCTTGCTCCGTGTAACTTCAACTCCCAAAAAATACTTTAGTTGCCCTAAATCTTTCGTCTGAAATTGAGTGTGAAGGAAAGACTTTAGAGTTGAAATTCCTGTAATATCACTTCCAGTAATAACGATGTCATCAACATATACTACCAATAAAAGAATACCATCATCAGACTTTTTATAAAACACCGTATGATCGCAATTGCTTTTCTTCATCCCATATTCTAGAACAGCCTCACTAAATCTGCCAAACCAAGCACGGGGACTCTGTTTCAGCCCATAAAGAGATTTTCGAAGACGACATACCTTTCCACACTCCCCCTGAGCAACAAACCCAGGTGGTTGCTCCATATATACTTCTTCCTGAAGATCTCCATGTAGAAAAGCATTCTTTATATCAAGCTGATGCAGAGGCCAATCATAAGTAGCTGCCATGGAAATGAATAATCGAACAGAAGCTAACTTGGCGACCGGGGAAAAAGTATCCAAATAGTCGACTCCATAGGTCTGTGCATACCCTTTTGCAACAAGGCGTGCCTTAAGGCGAGCTACTGTCCCATCGGAGTTAAACTTAACAGCAAATACCCACTTGCACCCAATAGCCTTTTTGTTAGTGGGCAGATCGGCCAACTCCCAAGTACCATTCTCATCTAAAGCCATCATCTCTTCTATCATTGCATCATGCCAACCTGGGTGGGACAATGCTTCACGAACAGTTTTAGGTATCCTAGCAGAATCTAATGATGCAATAAACGAGCTAGAAGAAGTAGACAAATGGTCATAAGACACAAAAGAAGAAATAGGATAAGTACATTGTCGTGTACCTTTGCGAATGGCAATAGGAAGATCCAAACTAGGATCTGAAACACAGGAGGTTGGATCTACCGACGAAGCAGAAGTAGGTAAAGGATCGGGTTCTGAGGTTTGTTGTCGCCTGGTATACACACGAAGAACAGGTGGCTGCTCGGATGGTCGATCGAGGGAAATGGGTGACTGAGGAAGAGGTGTTGGAGAACTAACTGGATGTGTGACAGTGTAGACCAAAGTATCATCTTCTTCCTCAGGACTGTTATAAACATATGAAGAAAAGAACGGATAATTTTCATGGAATGTGACATCGGCAGACACTAAGTACCTTTTGAGATCTGGAGAATAACACCGATAACCTTTCTGAAGACGTGAGTACCCTAAGAACACACACTTAAGGGCCTTTGGATCTAATTTAGTTACCTGTGGACGAACATCACGAACAAAACAAGTACAACCAAATATTTTGGGTTCAATAGGAAACAATGGCTTAGAAGAAAAAAGAATGTTGTAAGGAATATTACCATGAAGTACAGAAGATGGCATACGATTTATTAAAAAACAAGCTGTAGAGACGGCATCAGCCCAAAAACATTTTGGCACTTTCATTTGAAAGAGGAGTGCTCGGCCTACTTCAAGAAGATGTCTATTTTTTCGTTCCGCAACCCCATTTTGAGAAGGGGTGTCAACACAAGAAGATTGATGTAGAATACCATTTGTAGCCATATAATCTTTAAACAAATCCGAAAAATATTCTTTTGCATTGTCACTCCTTAAATTACGAACGGAAACATTAAAATGAGTTTTTATTTCAGCACAAAAAATTGAAAACAACTCCGAACGATTTTTCATTAAATATAACCAAGTAACACGAGAATGATCATCCACAAAGGTAACAAAATATCTAAAACCAGTTTTAGAGATAATAGGACATGGACCCCAAACATCGGTGTGAACTAACTCAAAAGGTAAGTCGACCCGTTTATTGACTCTAGAAACTTTAGGAAGGCGATGGTGTTTAGCAAACTGACATGACTCACAATCTAAAGAGGAAATACTCTGAAACTGAGGATATAACTTCTTCAAACTAGACAAGGATGGATGACCCAATCGACAGTGTACATCAAAGGGAGACAACACAGTTGAACAAGAAATGGATTTCGGCACCTGTGATTCAAGAACATAGAGACACCCAGACTCAGAACCTTTACCAATAATCTGCTTCGTCGTAAGATCCTGAAAAAGACAATAATTGGGAAAAAATGAGACACAACAATTTAGAGTACGAGTAAGTTTACTGACAGATATTAGATTGAAAGAAAAATCAGGCAAATTTAAGACGGAACTAAGGGAAAGAGAAGATGTTGGGTTAACAGTGCCAGACCCTAAAACATATGAGGTAAACCCATCGGCTAAAGTAACTGTGGAACATTGGGTATGTGACTGAAAAGTGGAAGAGTTTAGAGTTACCTGTCATATGATCTGTGGCACCAGAATCAATGACCCATTTGGATGACGAAGAGAGGAGACACTTAGTGGTTTTACCTGACTCGGGGATAGTATTGATAGGAGGAGATGATGACTGAGATGGTGAAATAGTCTCGGAAGTGGCGATGTTGGCATACTGAGATCTTTTGTTCTTATTCTGAAGCTTCACACAATAACGTATGGTATGACCGAGCTCATGACAATAAAAACATTCAACTTCCCCTTGCTTTAGGTCTCGACTATCGCTACTCCGATTGCGATTACTATGACTCCTATTCTTTTGGACGCGGCTAAGCAGAGCACCACTATCGATCGTGGCTGTCGGACCTGGATGAGACTTTTCAGTACGCAACACTCTTGTAAAGGCCTCTTTCAAGGAAGAGATAGCAGTCCCAGATAAAATCTGCGATTTGGCCCCTTCAAATTCGGGAGAAAGACCAGAAAGGAAACTCATGACCGCCAGTTGTTCACGCTGAGCCTGTTGTACCTTCACATCTGGACTAAACGGCAATATAACATTAAGCTCATCATACACCTTCTTAAACTCTGAGAAGTAAGTGGTGAGAGAGCGATCTTGCATGGATGGATGGTAAAATGCCTGGCACACATCATACATGCGAGACAAGTTTCCTTTGCCAGAGTACAAAAAATCTAAATAATCCATTAGATCCTTCACATAATCACAATGAGAAACTAGATCATTTACCTCACTGTGCATCGAATTCTTGATTTAGAGAAACAATTTTGCATCCTCCTTTAACCAGACTGATTTAGTCTCATCCTTGGGTGGATCATCAACCAAGTGGTTCTTTTTGTCGATGCTCCGCAAATAGAGACGGATCGTCTTACTCCAATCCATGTAATTGGAACCCATGAACTTATTCTCCGTAATTTTGGACATAACCGGAATGACATCAACGGTAGGTTTCGTTTCAGTCATCTTGCACCCGAATAATAGCAGAATCAAATAGTCAAGAACAATGCAGTGAAATTTGAACAGTGCAATGAACAGTGAACAGTGATATTTGAACAGTACAGTGAACAGTGCCGGAACAGTGATCTTGGAAAATGAAAGTTGTCAGGGAAAAAAAATTCTGACAGTACCACTTTGGTCGGAATAGTGAGTAGAAAAATCTGTAAAGAAGCGGCCGGGGCAAAAAATGGCCGGAAATAGTGAAATAGAATCAAAGCAGCGAAAGACTGTTCTGAACAAATATAATTCGAACGGGGAAAAAAAATTCCCAACAACAAACTGATGAAAAAACTTCAATGCTCTGATACCATGTTAGAAACCAAAGAAGTTCTATATTTCATATCTAGAAGAGAAGATTACAAGGCCTATTTATAATACTAATTCACCTAATCTATTAGTTGTCATACACCTAATTACACCTACTATACAACTCATATACATGTGCTAGCTATGATGTAGTACATGTGTATACATGTGCTACACAACTTGTATTACACCTACTATACAACTCATATACATGTGCTAGCTATGATGTAGTACATGTGTATACATGTGCTAGACAACTTGTATGTCAACACAAAACTAGATGAGGTCGGCTCTATGAATCATCAATATCCAATCTGCCCCTTTGGGCCATTTCAATACAATACTCAATTACTTTGTGTTTTAAGCCAAATTAGGGTTCTCTAAAACTAGAGGTTATCTACATTTTCTACTGATTTACAAATCTTTAAACAAACTACTAAAAATCATTAAGCAAAGCTACTAAAATTTGTCACAAATACCAGGTTACTAAAATGAGTACTACTCTAACATCTAAGCAAAACATAAAACATTTGAGCAATATCCAAGTTCTATATCTACTCTTCACCCAAAGAATAATATTAATTAAATTGATTCCCACTAGCACCTCAACTAATGAATCCCGCATCAATGCACAAGGCACAGGAATTCAATGCAACCTTAGGCAAAACATAGCCTTATGTAAACCAACATAAAGATAAATATTTCCCTTCATTTTCGACTTGTGTTCTGCACCAATCGTCATGCTTAAATTTAAGTAAAGAAACATTTTAAGGGCTTGCATTTACTAATTTTATGTTATTTTAATCTGCCAACTGAACATGCAAAAGAGTTCAAATTCTCCTTATCTTCCTTTTCCATCCAAACAGGGAGCAGATATCCATGCAAGAATCTAAGATGTGGGCAGCCACAAAATTTACGAAGAGTAATGATCATGATAGAGAGAAAGAGATCAATACACAAGGAGAAATGCAAATGGGATGAGAACCAGCATTTTGACAAGTGTATACTGTTCAAACCTGTACGTGTATGATGCGCCAATCTTGCAAAATCTTTCCAAGTTTACGCCTTTGCCAGGAAATATTTGTACACAGAACTCGAAGCAAAGTGATCAATAACTGTACAACAACGTGTTATTGAAGGTGACAGATCTCGTTAAATTTGATAAAAGCAGAATATTAACCTATTCAACAGCAAATAAAACCCAAAACAGATTAGCTTAACATTTTAGCAGTACCAATACCAGGAAAAGGCTCAGAAAGTTTTTAGATATATTCTTATAAGAAGCTCTGGACATAGAAAGTTCAAAATCTACCTCTAATAAATTCATGCTTTTACCTGCCCAAGTTGTACAAGAGTTTCATTCTTCTGAATATCATGGTTCTTCGCCACCTCAGGTAACAAAGAAGCTTTACAAATCACAGCAAAGACAGGATCACGCCCATAGAGCTTTGCATCTTGAATCAGCAAATGCTGTTGATTAGTATTTCAACATGAGAATATCATTGTGGAAAAGATAAAATATATCTGAATTGTAAGTTAAACAAGTAAAGAAATGAATCCCCCCCCCCCAAAAAAAAACACGCCCAAATGATATATGAATAATCTTTCAGTGCATCTTTCTTCGTGTGAATTCAGCAAGCAAATAAATTGTATTAATTAGTGATAAACTCTAAGAGTTAATGCCAACGTTTTGTTGCACAGCTACAAGGCTTATTCAGCTATAAGCACTGGCGGACCCAGGATTTTATGCAAGCGGGTTCAATCTTAGAAGTACACGAAAAATAGTAGTTGTCAAGTGGGTTCAAATAAAATATTTATACAAAATTTACGCAGCATTTATCGTAATTTATGCAGCATTTATCGTAATTTATGCAGCATTTATCGTAATTTATGCATATACACAGTATTCTTTTTTTATGAAGCGGGTTCACGTGCGTCCGCCACTGGCCATAAGTAGGCCTAGACATAATACAGATGGGATTTGGAGATAGATTGAGGAAATGGATCAAATTTTGCATTTCTACTATCAGGTAACTCGGTTCTAGTGAATGATAGTCCAATGTGGATTTTTTGGTGGTTCGAGAGGCTTGGGGCAGGGGGGCCCACATCAATTATGATGGTTATCTTTGGTTATGGAAGCGTAGGGGGCAACACCACGTGAGAGTCTCATACCTATTGTTTGCGACAAGTACTAATATGGTTCGAGGCGGTGTCAAGTCTCAAAATGAACCTTAGTAAGTGTGAAATCATCCTAGCGGACACAGTGGAGAACATTGACAATTTATCACAATGACTTAATTGCAGGGTTGGAGCTCTTCCCATTACCTTCCCGAGCTTACCCCTAGGCGCATCCAATAAGGAGCAAGCAACATCGAATTCAGTGATAGAAAGGGCAGAGAAGAGGCTCGCACGATGGCAAAAGAGATATTTGTTATAATGAGGGGGGGGGGGGAATCAGGAGCACATTATCGAGCACTCCTACATACTTTGTGCACTTTTTATAAGCACCTGCCTATGTTACAGGTGAACTGGAAAAACTTTAAAAAAAAAACTTCCTATGTCACTTGGCAAATGGCACTAGAAAGTTTCACTTGGTTGGTTGGGAGACTGTTACAACCCCAAAGAGTTGTGGCGGCCTTGGGTGAAAGATCCCTGGGTTTTTAACAACGCCCTATTAAGGAAATGACTATGTAGAATTCGAGATAGAGGATCATGCTCTATGGTGGGAGGTGATAGCAAAAAATATGGGATTGTAGAAGGGGATTGGAGGACAAAAATATCATACTCCCTTTCTGTGTGCACACTGTGGAGGAATGCTTTGAAGGCATGGGAAGAATTTAGTGGCAACATCACTTAAAGGGGTGGAAAAAGGGCGCAGAATTAGTGTTTGGAGGTATAGGTGGTGGGGGGATAATGCTTTGAGATTCACATTTCCTAATATCTATAGTATTTCAAGCAAAAAGGAGGATGGCAATCCAACAGGTTCAGAGGTTACAGGAATGGGAGTTTCATTAGGAGATAAGGTTTAGGAAGAACCTTCAAGATTGGGAGGTGGTGAAATTTCTTATATTGCATGACAACCAGGATTCTGAGAGGTAGGAGGTGGGGAGTAGTGGATTGTTTTCAATAGAGTCCTATTATAGTAAAGTATTGACCAGAGAGGAATCAACATTTCCACATCAATGGATTAAGATTCCGAAGACTCCAAGAAAGGTGTGTTTATTCACCTTGTTGGCATTTCTTCACTTTGTTGGCAGCAACGGGAGCAATTTTAACAGCTGAAAACTTGAGGAAGACGATGATTACATATAACGGCTGGTGTTTTATGCGCTAGAGCTCGGATGAAGATGTGGGCCATCTTCTTTTACATTGTCAGATAGTATCTCGTTTGTGGTGAGAGATTTAGATGGTTCAGGCTACAATAGTTGATGCCACGCCAATGAAGGAGGCCCTATTCAGCTGGGCTTAGAAGACAAAGTGCGTAGGATGTAGCTCGACTAGCATCATTTTGGTTGTATGAAAAGAAAGAAAGAAATATAAGAGTTTTAAAGGGTAAAAGATTATCTTGTACAATATTTAAGGAATTGCTTCTTGTCCCTCATTTCTTTTTGGTGCATCCATGACATTCCAATTTGTACAAGAAAATTGGGCGTCTTTTGCAGAGAGAATCATATTTCTTCGTAAATTCTCTACTTTTTGGTGAATCACTTGTATACGGGAGTTTTTCTTCCCATCATAGATAAAATTGTTTTACCTTGTTAGAAACAAATAAAGTTCTGGTAATCAGTAAATACTATGCAAAAACTTCTATTAAAATCTATGTTGCTCGAACTCTCCGAAAATGTGGTAGGATTGTCGGATCCTCCAAAAGTAGTGCATTTTTGAAGGATCCGACACGGGTGCGGCTACATTTTGGAGAGTCCGCGCAACATAGATTAAAATTGAACATCAGAGCTCCCCAAAAACTTTTAGAGAAAAGATAAACATATAGTAGCTTAATAAAAGTCCTTGTTGATGTGCAAATTTCCACTCATGCCGTTGCCACACATGGCAAGATGCCTTGACATGAAAACGGAAGTTATTATGTGCATATGTTTGCAAAATCATTGCGGTGCACAATGACATTAGGAGCAGAAAAATATAAACCTTCAGTCATTTACAGTTCAATTTCATGGCTTAACAGCTAGGCTTAAATTTAAGAATACTCCTCAATTAACTCTAAGAATCCATTAGAATTTACATGTGCTAGAAACTTACCTGGAGATGAGCTCTAGCAACCAATTCCGGTTGAAACTTTTGAAATTCAACCACAAATCGTAAAACACCTTCAAAGACTGGATCCAGATTGTAGGAACATATGATCTCTAGCTCATGAAGAAGCTTTTGGAAATATTCAACTGCCTGGTAGATGAATTGCAACTTTAATTATTTATTGTACTACTTAGATCAGAGCAAAGTGCTTCTATGCTTTTTCAAGCCTTACCTTCTTCCAGCTAATTGTCTCGATAGCACGAGGTGGAGTTGGAGCTGACAATCTACTGTTCAAAGTAGAATCAAACCCGATAGGTTGACAACCTGAAGCAGTTGTTTCATTTTCTGTTCCATCTTCCAGTGTTCCTTGTGCAACCGTAGACCTCAAGAATTCTACTGATTCACTCATAGAATCCAACTCTTGAAAGCAACAAGCAATATGTTTCTTTGCCAATTCCAAGCCTCTGCCTTGTGGTCTCTTCATATTTGTCACAACATGGTACAAGTGCTGGAAACCCAAAGTCAAAAAATATTACGGCCTTTGCAAAAATCAAAATTGATGAGTCAATTGGCAGGTTTTGAGGCAACACAACAATTAAGAGCTCTGACAGAGGAGGATCAGTGAGGAAGGCAGCTACCCTCATGGAGTTTGAGGATCACCTCAAGAACGAAGAAAGTGCATGGAGACAGAAATCAAGAGCTCTGTGGCTCAAAGAAGGGGATAGGAATACAAAGTTTTTCCATCGTACTGCCAATGCACACAAGAGAAACAACAATATTGATCAACTAATGATTCAAGATGAGGCAGTAGAGGAGCCAGACAGAATAAAGAATGTGATCATTGAATTCTACAAGGGGTTATACACAGAACCTGAAGAGTGAAGACCGACAGTCAATTTCGAAAATAGTCCCAAAATCTCTGAATCAGAGGAGTCTTTACAGAGTAAATTTGAGGAACAAGAAGTCCTGAGCTGTCTGAAGATGTGTGCAACTGACAAGGCCCCAGGTCCAGATGGATACACAATGGGTTTTGTCATTAAGTGCCGAGATATTTTGAAGCACGAAATCATAGAGGCCCTCAACTTCCATTCCCAGGAGATGTTTGAGAAAAGCTTCAATGCAACATACATAGCCTTGATTCCAAAGAAGACAGGTGCGAAAGAATTGAGAGATTTCAAGCCAATCAGTCAGATAGGGAGTTTCTACAAACTGCTCTCAGAAGTCTTGACTGAAAGACTTAAGAGGGCGGTAGAAAAACTAGTAGATGCTCAACAAATGGCTTTCATCAAAGAAAGACAAATAATAGATGTAGTGATGATTGCTAATGAAGCTGTGGATTCAAGAATTAAAAAGAAAGAACCTGGAATCCTATGCAAGCTAGATATTGAGAAGGCTTATGATCATGTCAACTGGAGCTTTATACTGAAATTGATAGAACAAATGGGTTTTGGGCAGAAATGGCTCAGTTGGATGAAATTTTGCATATCTACTGTTACATTCTCCATTCTCATAAATGGATCTCCTGAAGGTTTCTTCCATGCACACAGAGGTCTAAGACAAGGCGATCCTTTATCTCCCTTTCTATTCATTATAGCCATGGAAGGACTGAACAACATGATTAAAACGGCCAAAGTCAATGGATGGGTTAAAGGTTTCGAGGTTCACAGGAATGGGGCAAACAGTCTAGAGATCACACATCTTCAATATGCTGATGATACTCTAGTCTTCTGTGACGCTGAAGAAGAGAATCTTAGGTTTCTAAGGATCATCTTGGTCTTATTTGAGGGAATTTCGGGACTACACATCAACTGGAGAAAGAGCCATATTTATCTCATTAATGAAGTTAATAACATGGAGCAACTGACACAGATAATGGGAAGAGAAGTAGGGTCCCTACCTACTGTATACCTTGGGATGCCTCTTGGTGCAAGATCCAAATCCAAAGATATCTGGAATTCAGTCATTGAAAAGTGTGAGAAGAAGTTGTCAAGATGGAAATCGCAATACCTATCAATGGGGGCAGGCTAGTTTTAATCAACTCAGTATTAGACTCACTTCCTACTTACATGATGTCTTTGTTCCCAATTCCTGCCGGAATCATACAGAGACTGGACAAACTCCGAAGATCCTTCCTGTGGCAAGGGAATAAGGAGAAAAAGGCCCTCACAATGGCCAAAAAACAAGATGGTTTAGGAATAAGAAATTTGAAGAATCAAAGCAAGGCTCTTAGATTGAAATGGCTTTGGAAATATTCTCAAGAACCTCAAACTTTATGGAGCAAAGTGATTAAAGCTAAGTACAGTGAGGAAAATAACTGAGTGTCAAACAAAGTCAGCACATCATATGGAGTTAGTGTGTGGAAACCCATCAGAGAACTTTGGCCTATAATGAAGATTCACTCTTCCATAAGAGTGAACAACGGAAGATAAGAGTGAACAACGGAAGGAACACATCATTCTGGAAGGATAATTGGTTGGGACATGGAAGCCTAAAGGAAAGATACCCCGATATGTTTGGTTTGGCACAAAACCAGCATAGGACAGTAGCTGATATGTGGAGTTATCAAGGATGGGAACTCACTCTTAGAAGACAGTTGAATGACTGGGAGATAACAAGATTAGCTGACCTCTACAAAGAGCTGGAAGCATTTAAAGGATTACAGGAAGGGGTGGATTCACTTTGGTGGTAGAGGCACAACAGAGGGGTCTATCAGGTGAAGGATGCATATAAGATTTTGAATCAAACTGATCTTCAGATAGATGTTTGGCCATGGAAGCATATATGGAGAACAAAGATTCCATATAAGGTAGCATGTTTCTCTTGGCTACTAGCAAAGGAGGTTGTATTAACCCAGGATAATCTCATAAAAAGAGGGATTTCTCTGTGTTCAAGATGTTTCCTATGTGGGGAAAATGCTGAGACTGTTAGCTATTTATTTCTACATTGCAAGATAATAGACCAACTATGGAAAATCTTTATTAGTCTTAGGGGTATTTCATGGACAATGCCACACAGGATTAATGAAGTTCTTTATAGCTGGGAAGAAGCTGGTGCTGAAGCAACTAATAGAGATAGTTGGAGGACTGTCCCGACTTGTATCTGGTGGACAGTTTGAAAGGAAATGAATGCTAGATGTTTTGAAGATAGAAGCAACCCAGTACAGAAGATCAAACTCAATTGTATTCTTCTTTTTTGTTTCTGGTGTAAACAGATTTACACAGAAGATACATTGACAATCGTAGACATACTAGGATCTTGCTAGGTTGCACACCAGCACATCTACTTACCGCCTACTTGTAAATTTGGTTTCAGTACAACCTATGTACTGATGTTATTAATATATACAAAAGTTATCAATTTAAAAAAAAAATATTACGGCCTGATGACATACATTATTTTTTTACAAAATGAATAAAAACGCAATGATGTAGAATCACTATGCCTCACTCTTTTTTTCTTTAATCAGTGGTGGGATATATACAATTTTACTCGATAACACTTTCTCCATATGATGAAGAAAAAAAGACAGTTTGACCTATGACAGAATTTATTGAAATGACAACACAGAGTAAGACCTTACGAAAACGTAATCGGCATAACAAAGCTTTGCAGAATCCTTCCTCCAAATCAGGGTTATTTTGTAATGGTTCTATATCTGCACAAAAATAAGCAACCCATAAGAACATAGGGTTGTCAATGAGATTAGCATTGTTAAAGTTGATTGAGGTTCCTGCAGTTTTCTCCATGAGAAGGATACTTTCTAATCACGTCATGCTTTTGTAACTATGGTTTCATAAAACAGAAATAAAAGAGCACCGGATTTTGGAGGACCAAACTTATTTTTTTGTAAAAGAATAAAAGTATCAACAAACAACAACCAAAATAGTTCCTTTTTCTCAAAGTAAAAATGGAATGGTGAAATACTTTGGACGAATTTCTATATTCCTGAAGTCAACTGTAAAATTAGAATTAAAGTTTGTGTTTTCCAAGCATAATGTAAATAATTCTTCCATTTTCTTTGATAAGGTAAAAAGTAAAATCATCCCTCCTTTAGCATCACACCAGCGGAAAAGTACATAGCACAGACCGTTATGCGCTATCTAGTACAGAATTTATCAGCAACGGGAAACATAGGTTTGACATTTAAAGTATTTTATGCTTAAGGTTGCATAAGAAAATGTTCAATCTCACCATGCTCAATGACTACCTTCTGTAACTCTCTTCCTAGACAATGTAGATTTACAAGCCCGTAGTTGACGAGCAATTGTTTCTTCAACTGCATGAAGCATCGTCAAACATTTGTCATCTCCATCCGCCTTTAGAGGAAGGCCGTGTGTCATAGTGAAGAGATCTTCTTCCTGACAAAAAGACAACAAGAAACAATGATAGTCAACAACAACAAAAAGAATCCGAGCACAAATTACTTGAAGAATGTAAATGACTGAGCTTTTTAGTAGAAAATAAGAATCTACTCAAAGAAAAGGGGTATTAGAATGAGGTCCAGATGTCCTTAAACCTAAGACGAGTTAACTAGATGAGCAACTACCACATAATTGCAGATTAGTAAATGGTATTAAGAAATAGACATATTTCATTACACTTTTTTTTTATCAGGAAAGAAATAGACATATTTCATTGCACTACATAAAAGAGAGGGAGACAAAGCCTTCCTATCCCTTGGAGTAATGGAACACTTTTTATATTCTTTTTTTGGGGGGTATGATGGTGGTGCGCGGCCAGCTTGCACGCACCTCGCTATTCCCCGGGTACCGGCTACCTCCCACCAGCATAGGAATAGGGAGGAGGAGAACCAAGAATTTTATTGAAGGGAAAAAATGTCCTCAAACTCACTTGGATAATGATATAAAAAAAAGCCTTTCATAATCCATATTCTTTTACAAGTAAGGCTTCCATAATCCATATTGTGTAGTGAATTCTTCAAATGGGTGGTGTAGCCCTATTATCTTAACCAGATGGCAACCTATCCACCACCACCGCCTTTCCAAATCCCCCAAATATAAAAGGAAAAGGATAAAGCCGATCTTGGGCGTTCCATCATTGCACACCCACCAAGTACAACACATAAAAATTAGGTGTATCTCCACTGAATCTGTCTGTCCTTTCTATGAAGCAGTCACCAAAATGTTTGATACTAGTTAATAACTTACAAACTCACACTATAAAATGACAAGGATACCTTTAGTACATTCTACCACATTGAGTGTTTCATAGTTCTATAATGGCCAATAAGCATTTTAAATGATATACCAGTGAACAACAAAAAGGTATTGACCTCAAAACCAATTGCAAGTATATCATACTGGAATACAACAGAAAACAAACATGGATTGTTATTTGATAACGGTATTGAAATGATCAATGGTGCAGAAGCACGCTGCAAAGCAGAAGCAGAAGGAGCCTCAGAAATGGTTCATATCAAAGCTACTCAACTTTCTTTACTGTCATCACTATTTTAGGATGAAAGTGAAGAATAGATGTTTCAATTCTATGGTTTGGAGATGGAAATTGCAGTCATCCCTCCTAGGTGCACGTAGACTCGGAGAAATTGCACTATCATAAATTTGCAATTACAAAAGGGCCAAGACTTGTAATTAAACTATTTCCAGAAACATCATATTCATCACTTATCTAAAAGAAATAGATCACATTCATCACCTTCTTAAATATGTTCCATGAGGACACTAAATGGTACTAAACATTAAAGAGTTGCATGGTGCTTACTTCATTTGTACGTGTATCTGAGACTGTGGAAACAACCGCATTGCAGGTTGCACGAATGACGTTGCAATATGAATGTAGTAGCGCATGGGATGACGTTATATCAGGCCTCAAAAGGTATAAGCAAGAAAAAACAGTTTGAGCCAGTGAACAACCCTTATGCCATGTTGCCTGCATTCCAATATATCAGCCAAAACAAACTTCTTGTTCGACTAACTAACGCTTAGTGTAAGAAGCTAGGAGTACCTCACAAGCAAGAAGATGATCCATAACATCAATGGTACGTTGAACATCAACTGTTTTGTCAAAACTCAAAGGAATAGGAGCAGCACCATACTCAATAGCTTCATCTACTGAATAGTATGTACGAACCATGCCTGAATCCATCTTTGGGTCCATTATCTAGTTCAATTTTATGAAACATGTAAGTGTATCACAAAGATAGAGTGTATCATTCGGAAGCATAAAAATAATCATCAACATACGACAGAAGTAACAACATACGAGCAGAGTCAAGCAGAGAAGAGTCTACCAGGGGCGGATGCAGCATATAGCTACTGGGTTCAACTGAACCTAGTACTTTCAACGCGGAGCATAAATTTATATGTAAAAATCACTAAATTTACAATAAATAGTAGATATGAACCCATAACTTTAAAATATAATGGGTTCAAAGCTAAAAATTATAAATATTGAACCCATAGAATTAAAATCCTAGATCCGCCTATGGAGTCTACAACGTTTCAATTAAGTATCAAGAAAAGGCAAAAGGGACGATTGGTGTCATCCTCAAGATATTCAGAGAATTCAAGAAAGACACAAAACTATAAATGCAAAATTACCTCTAACGCAGACATGGCAGCAAAAAGATTAAAATTCTCCCCGTGCATGAGCTCTCCATCTCGAAGATCTAGGACCAAATAATTTGAAACCTTAGTGTAAGCGTCACATATGCCATTGTTCTTGCTTGAATTACACAGATATAGATGATATTTGACCACGTAAAGAATAATGAGACCCCAAGACCTCATCAAGGTCACTATTTGAATTTATAGCTTCTGAAAAATCCCTTCTTTTCTTTCCAACTCAAATGTCATATCCAATATAATAATGCATAAGTTCCTCGCCTTAAAAATACAAATAGAATTTTATAAACAGAAAATGTCCTGTTCTTCAAATACAACCTTTGTATTCAACAAAGTTGCTTCTCCTATCATTCCATCTCACAATCTAATCAAATAAACGTATCGCAATAAACCCAGTTTAACCATTCCGATTTCTTTGACAACACAAACATCTTTTACCAAAGTAATTTAAACAAATTGTGGTCAGTATACTAACACCATATATGGTACTTCAATAACATGATACTCCCTCTTTCACATTTTATGTGGCACACTTTCCTTGGCGCACTTTCCTTTTTAGCCTGTCCAAAAAGAATAATAAATATCTATATTTAGAAAAAATATGGTTTGTAAGGAGAGGCACTGTTGCCCCAGTAAGCAGGTGCGAGAGGTTGGTTTTGGAGGGCCTAAGGAGAGGTAGAGGTATGTCGTAGAAGTATTGGAGAGAGGTGA
This sequence comes from Nicotiana sylvestris, assembly GCF_000393655.2. Lineage (NCBI taxonomy): Eukaryota > Viridiplantae > Streptophyta > Magnoliopsida > Solanales > Solanaceae > Nicotiana > Nicotiana sylvestris. The sequence goes on along the minus strand of NC_091067.1, from coordinate 20,720,320 downwards.
TTAGGCAAGACATGACGATTCTCCGGCTTACCGAGGACATGACTCTGGATAGGAAGGTGTGGAGGTCGAGAATTAAGGTAGTAGGCTAGGTAGCTGAGTGTTGTCCTTGCTCGTTCCAGTAGTTTTAATGCATCCCTCGGCGTTAGTCTTGTATTTTCATTATTAGATTTCTGTTATTGCTTATTGTTTCTTTCGCTTCGGTTTTCTGTTTAGTTTGCTGGTGTTGTTGCTTGTTGTTACTCCTTCCTCTCTATCTTTCCTGAGCCGAGGGTCTTTCGGAAACAACATCTCTACCTTTTTCAGGTGGGGTAAGGTCTAAGTACATTCTATCTTCCCCAAACCCCATTAGTGGGATTATACTGGGTTTGTTACTGTTGTTGACTTGTTGTTGTTGTTGTTGTTGTTTTACCCGCACAAATATATATGGTTTCTATTTTCTTACACTCATAAAATGAGAAGGAGGGAGTATTAGATAAAAACATCAATATTTTCCAGCTCTACTTTATCCCAACATCTCTATAGTATCATATACCAACTTTTTTTCATAAGATTCAAAACTTTGATATGGATACACCAAGAATCTCTAATGGGGCAGCATATTTTCTGAAGAAAAACAAACCCAAGATTTTAAAAAAAAAAAAAAGTGAATATAGTGATTAAAGTAGAAAAAATACCATTGCAGGCGAGGTGTAGAAGGGAGGAAGCATCAGCCCAAACAGTTTGTTCACCAGAAGGGATTGAAGGGCAAATTGGTACTTCTCTATTTCCTTCGGCTTCAGAAATTTCAGCCATTTTTTTTTTCCAAACTGAAAAAATCTTATCTGGGTATTTGCTTGATTTTGTAATGGGGCTCTGAAAGATGGATTCTTGAAACTAAAAACAGTGCAACAGCTCTGGCAATAGGGAAAGAGAAAGATGACGCTAACTGGTAGGGCAAGTAATGGGTCGGATCCTGTCGGACTTGATCTTCCCAATCCGATTTAATTGCGAGCTAATTATATGATCCTGGACAATTCAAAATTATGGATTAAAGTCATTTTTCTTTCATTCAATTATTCCTATTACGCGCAACTAAAATTATCAAACTAAAATGGTCACTCAACTAAAATTATCAATAGTGAAAAAATATGACATAGCAGTTCATATAATTTTTTTTTATATTTTTGGATCAAATAAAATAACTCACCCAAACAAAACATAGAAAATCCACCCATGCACCCAACCTAATTTGCTAAAAATAAAAATTCACCCGCTAAATAAAATCAAACGCTAAAATATATCCCTGTTGCAAATGCATCTCTCATCTTCTTATAAAAAATAACTTTTTTCATGGTTTCACTTTAATCCTTAATCTCGTATCCATTATTATTTTATAAAAAATAAAAACAAAATCGTGAAAAGAAGAATATAGGTCATTGAGAAAAGAAGAACACAGGTCACTCTAATCCTTAGTCTTTAATCTTGTACCCATTATTATTTTATGAAACTAGAGTAAAACCATAGAAAAAAATCAACTTTTTATAAGAAAAAGAGAGATGCATTTACAAGAGGGATGCATTTTAGTTGGTTTTATTTAATGGTGGATTTTATTTTTAGGTGGAGTACATGGGTGAATTTTTTATATTTTGCTTGGGTGTATTATTTTATTTGATCCAAAATATAAAAAGTCAATGTAAACTGTCACGTCATTTTTTCCACTAAAAAGTTTGATAATTCTAGTTGAGTTAGATATAATACATAAATACACGCATATAAGAAGCGTGAATTTAATTAAGAAATGATTGAA